>NC_136001.1:23218416-23518416 GCF_048128805.1 Centroberyx gerrardi | reverse complement strand
GAGCAAGATGGCCGAGTAATCCCCCTGCTTGACGTAAACACTTCCCAGTGTCTGAAAGGCCACACTTAAGTCTAATTACACCACTCAGCTGCCATTAATTACGCTTGAAAACAATGCCACAGCAGAATTATCCGGAAGGAAGAACTCTTCAATGTGAATCACAGTTATTAGTGGGAAATAAGAAAGGCCCATAAGTCTGTTTGGAGCTTTCCAAACCCTGTGAGTGGACAAGGTGACATTTCATTTATGTTAGACTTTCTCCTTCAGATAAGATCACTTGTGTTACATCTTGTCACTACACAGCCTTGGCATTCAAACAACAGGATTTTTGTTGTCAGAGAGCAAATGTGAGGAATCAAATGGCAAGTGTTTGTAATGAATGACAGTGCTTATGGTTGAAAGCATCATTAATATAATTTTCAATGTTTTGATTCGTTAAGGCAACCTGAACAGAAACTTCTCTAAATATATAATTCTCAAATGATTTTGATAATAACCGTCAGTATTACATTCTGTAGACCGTGTGAGCTTGTTTCTAAGCTTGTTCTGTTTCCCCTCCTCGCTGATTTTTATGTGCAACTTAACTGTAATATAAGAGTTTTCTTAGATTCCATGGGGAAATAAACTTTAGATCTCCCAAACAGGACCAAATAAAAAAGTACGAAGGTGATTATCGGGGGTACTGCTTGTAACAGCACCAGCTGTGCTATTTTGCTAGCAGTAGAATGTAAATTAGTATTGCAGCATTATATCACTGAAAACAAAATTCATACAATATAAATAGCATCAAATTGACCAGATTTTAGTGCCAACTTGCTGTATTTCTTACACAGTTGTATCTAGGGCTGTGTACACTAGGTCTCATAAAAGATAATGATGTTTGTACATTTAAAGCACTGCATGCACTATGTATGCCACTTAGCTCACAGGGTGCAATGACAACAGAATTTTCTGAAGCACTTCCAAATGATCCCATCTGGGCTGTTAATATGAAATTACTTCATAATGCGTTAGTGAGGGGATATTGGAGAAGGTCACAGTGTTACTGATAAGCCATCTAAATGTTCATTTAATCAGTCAGTCTGAAGTATTCAATTCTTAAAATGGCTTTCCTCCCACTATTGATCAATGTGACCTTTGTGTCACAAACTTTCATCTATCTAAAGTTATGATCCAACTTACAGTGGCATCTCTGGGGACTGAACATGACCATTGTTAATTGTGATCCATGGTTCTAGCAAATACAAATTTTGCTGTATCTCGTATCTTCTCTCACATCTTGTGTTCTAGCAGATATGTCTTTATACCCACCATGACCTCATCTGACCCTCTGACACCATTACTCCCAACAGGTAACCCCTCCCAGTCCACCTCGCTGCACTACATGAACCCCTACCAGCTGAACGCCTATGCCATGGCTCTGAAGGCTGTGGGGGAGATCATTCAGGACTACGACAGCGACAAGATGTTCCCTGCACTGGGCTTCGGAGCCAAACTGCCCCCTGATGGACGGGTGTCACATGAGTTCCCGCTGGTAAGTGACCCCTCACCTCTCGGGCTTCTGGTGGAGGGAATTTTTCATCATAACTTGTGAGTCACACCTGTGGCTTTTCTTTCTGTGTTGCTTATTCTGATTTGTGGCATTTGTACGCTGCCAGGTGTCAAGAAACAAGTAAATGACGGCTGGTAAAGCAAATGTACTTTGACGGAGAGCTTGGCGCTTCTTTCTGTGATGAATGCAATCACCAAGACCATGAGATTGATTTGCTCTGTGTGTTTGCATGGTTTCCCTGCTCTGCAGAATGGCAACATGGAAAACCCTTACTGCAATGGTATTGAGGGCATCTTGGAGGCGTACCACCAGAGTCTGAAGACGGTCCAGCTGTATGGGCCAACCAACTTCGCTCCTGTAGTCAACCACGTTGCCAGGTGATAGAACATTGTTAGCTGGTGATAGAACATTGTTAGTTTGTGGTATTTATTTCCCATTAAGATGGCAAGGTAACAAGGATAATGAGTTGTTCTTTGGTTGTCTGAAAGATCTGTATAGAAACATTTTTCACCTTTACTGCCTTTGAAATAAGATCATAAAATCTCCCTCTCTCTCTTCTATTTGTCAAGTTTATCATCATGCAAGTACATAATGAACAAACAATAGCAGTCTCACAAAGTCACAACCTACCAGACACTTACTGCGTTTCACTCGAGCTCTCATGAATATGGATATGGTCTGCTGCAACTTATGAATTAGCACAGCAAAAGTTGTGATTTTTCTTTTAATTTATGTTCCTCTGCTCAGTTTCAATAATTTTTGTTTCATCCCTGTGGATTTTCCTCTTGTGGCAACTTCTCCCTCTCATGGTTTGTTCATTATGATTTATGCATTATTCATATTTTTCCCATTCAAAGTAAGAATATGAAAAATGAGTCACCACGATAAAAACAGCAATATTCACACAGAGTTCCTCACATAAACCTCTTGCATGTGGTATTTATATGCTTCAGAGAACATGAGTCTGCATTCACTGCTTTTCAACAGACCTACTGACACTGATATAATTTGATCTGTTTGCCATCAACAATACAGGAGGCAACAGGTTTTGTGCCACCACAGTGTTTGCATACACACAGTGGCTATCACTGATCATCTGCAGCATTTCAGCCATCAAGAATAAAATGACACTCACAGTGACATTGTTGGCTGTTGGCCTTGGTTTCCTGTGATTTCCTATCTGTGGATACCTAGTCTTCCGTGTCTGTTCCATTGATTTTCTGACCCAGTGGGTTGGCCGTATCTTTTGTGCTAGACACAATAAACAGGATGTGACATGCTTGAATATGAGTTGAGACAGGGTGATGGCTGTCAAAAGAGTGGCTGATTAGCTGATGGAACAAATTACAAAGTTGGGGACAGAGACTGTAACCACTAACATACACTGACATTTCACTCACCGTTACGACACATGCAAACTATGCAAACTGTGACATACTGTCTATGTGAGTGTGTGTGCATGCTTGTGCCCCCCACCCGCCTCACTGTTGCTTCCTCCCTCTGTCTCATTTGTTGAACCATATCAAAACAATTCCCCATCTGATTATGCCTGGGCTCTGTTGTAATTAAAAATGTCATTCTGATAAAGTGGAATCACACTTTATCACCCTAGCTATATGAATGCATGACCCATGCATTTAGCATCTGAATAGGTGAGCCAGAATAGGAAGAGAGAGGGAGATTGCAACAAAGGCATTAATCTGTGAATCAAATTATGCAAGCCAGCTTTGTTATGTGCTTTGTTATTCAGGCCTGTAAGTCAATATGTACTTGTAAGGCATTATAATGAGTGTTATCTACTCCACGGTAATGAGAAAGAACATTTTATTGAATTTGCATATAGTGGAGAGTGTTTACAATAGCACGACAGTGAGCGATGTATGCACTTTGCATGGATTTATATGCCACATCTATGCCACGTTTAGATAATTCCATCACTCGAGTCAGAGATTTGTTTTTGTATTAAAGAGATTATACTGCACCCCATAATTTCTCTCTGTATCTGTGTGTGTGTGTTTGTGTGTGTGTGTGTGTGTGTGTGTGTGTGTGTGTGCGTGCGTGTGTGTGTAGGTATGCAGCGGCAGTGCAGGATGGCTCTCAGTACTTTATTCTCCTCATCATCACAGACGGCGTCATATCCGACATGGCTCAGACAAAAGAGGCCATTGTCAATGTAAGGATGGGAGAAGGGGGGAAACATTGTGATTTTTTACAGTATATACGGCTGGAGAAATCCTCAGTTTTAACTGACATGAACTAGGAGGGAACGCCTTCCAACTGACTGGTGCTGCTGAGTGGAGCATTCATTGTTTCAACCCAGGGTGAAATACAAGAGGTCCACCAGTGCAATGACCCTTGTCTTAAACATGATATACATACTATGTCTCTGATCAACTCTAGCATTCCCTCTCAGAAAAATATGTCCCACAGATGTTTATTTTGGTTGCCACTCCAAGTCATACCAAGCATGAGCCATATGACTAACAGTAGCAGTTGTTGTCCACTCTGTAAAGCACGGGGGTTGATGCACACAATCACTGTCTAAAAACTCACATGTACTGTATGTATCAACTTCATTTATTGACTAATGATTTACTTGACTGCTACATGAAAGTAGCTCAAGACCAGGGTAAATATATTGTTCTAAAAGGTACAAATGCTGTGAATTTACCCCTTGAGGTACAAATTTGTCCCTTTTCTGCTAGAAAACACACAGACAACAGCAATAAGAGTACATTGGACATACATTTCTAAGGGATTGCACATGACAAAACCATGACAAAACATCTTGAAAAGAGTTTATTGCCCCAGTAACAAAAACACAATATGGTGCGTTTTTTCTGAGCGCTTTCCCCAAAACTTGCCCTAACTACTTTTTTCTTCCCGCTCTAAATAGCAGGTTGTTTTGGCTTCCTTTCCTTTTCTCTCCCCTCTTCTCCTCTCCTCTGCCTCAGCCCGCCCCAGGCACAGAATACCCAGCAGACTGGATTTAAAGGGAATTTGCGACTGTTAGTCAAAACATTAGAACAGCCACACCTTCCTTTTAAGATCTTGCCTGCTGCTCTATCTCACTGCCTGCTCCCTGACTGTCTACTGATGCTTGCTGCTTCCACTGCTTTTCCTTTGCTCTGCGTGGATCTTGGGCGAGCCAGGACAGACTGATGAGGTTATATAAGTCTTTCCTCTTGTTCACACTGGTAGGTGTCTTCGAGAAAGAGAGGGAGAACAGTCAATGTAGATGTTTTGATGTATTTTGGGAGCTGTGTGGATGTGTGGCAGGGCAGTGTCTGTCCCCCTCAAGCGCATATTTTCAGGAACATGGACCCATTTCTGGCAGGGTGGGGGAACAGGGGGGTTTATCAGCCACAACAGAATCTGCTACACCACGGCAAGCCACCTGTCAATCACTCAGCACCAAACCTCCTCTGCTCACAGGCACGGTCCCTCGCTGCCTCTTTCACTCTATTGAACCCGGAGACTCCCTCTCTCCCTCTCTCTCTCTCTCTCTCTCTCTCTCTTTCTCTCTCTCTCTCTCTCTCTCTCCATCTCTCTCCCACTCACACATCTGAATCTCTTTGTCTTCATCTGTTCTCTCCATACGTCTGTCAGCCTTCATCCAATAACAACATCCTTGGCTGCCTTTGATTTCTTTCTTTCTCTTCTTCTGCCTGTGATCTGTCAGTCTTACTTACTTCATCTCCTTATCACTCCTCTTTTTTTTTTGCTTTCTCTGTTTTCAGGGGCATTTGCCAACATGAATCAGGTCAGGGTTCACTGATGCAGGGCCCCCCAAACACATGACTAAATACAGAAACTTCACTGACAATTACAGTTACAACCAATGTTATTGTAATAGAAAAATAATAGAAATTAAATGTATTAAAGCTGAACAAAATGAAAACTACAACCTTAATGCAACTTACTACAACCTTCAAAACTAATGGAAATAATTAATTAAAAAAAACTACATCAGATACCTCAAGGTTCACTTTTTATCATCATAATTAAGGCTGAATTATGGCATTGTGATTTGCTGTCTTCTGAGCTTGTCATACAAGGACGGAGGGTAAAGAATGTGACAATTCAACATGAGTTTTAAAAGCTTTGTTCTCATGCAACCCTTTAAGTCTCGTCTCCATGTTGTGAAGGATCGAGGACTGTCTATCTGACAGATGGGTGATTATTTCTGAAGATGTTCTATGCTTCCAGTTGATTGATCCAACAAACAGTGTAGAAACTGCTATTCTTAGGCCAGTAATGGTTAACTCCCACTTCCAGTTGTACTTCGTTTTCAAGTCCTGAGTTGAGCTCTGAAACAGTCAATGAGAGAGAATCCCAAGTGCTTCAGATGACCCCAATGTTGCAATAACAACTCCTCTTTGGCAACCCCACACACCACCACCCCCCGCCCCCCAACACACAGTCACGCCCACCTATGCACACACACACACACACACAAACACAAACACACACTCCCATCAAAGCGTGCACAAGCGTGGCATTTGGATTTAAGCGGCACATCCAGAGCGGGTTGTCGTGGTAATGAGCATTGATTGACACTCTGTTTTGTTGTCTCATTAGAGTGGATCTCGGCTGCCAGTCACGGTGGCAGGGGATGGCATAAGTGGGGCATGGTGGATTGCAGGGTTATTTATGGTGGCATTTGATGTTCTGATGTCTGTGTGGATGTGTGTGACTGTGCACACACGTGTGCGTTTGTGCATGTGCACGTGTGTGAGTGTTTGTGTGTGCACGTGCGTGGGAGGACAGGAAGTGACAGGAGTTGTGTTGAACACTAATAATCGCGTTGATGTGTTCCGGCTGAGATGGCGTCGACAGAAACTGCTCTCATCCCTGTGGCAGAAGAGGTTGCCTGATTTGCCACGGTACATTTCTCTTGTCCCAGAGATAAAAATGCACTTGTTGTAACTGCTTTGTGAAAATGTGTGACTACAGAAAACTCATTACACATAATAGCAGCTTTCACATTGAGCATTTATGTTGCCATCTATCTGGAAATTACAACAAGAGACTCTAATATAGCCTGCCAGACAACACCAACTATGCAGTCACTGTCACTCAAGCAGAATTTAAACAAAATCATTTTTAGCTGCACATAATGCAAGTCAGAGTATCTCAACAGTTTAATTATATTGATAAGCCTCCCACATTTTCTCATATTAGATGTAGAACAATTATAAATCCTGGCAAGGGAATAAAAAAACTGATTTGGTTGCATTATTTGTTTCTAACTGGCAAAAGGGAAAAATTTGGCACAGCTTATGTATGTGCATATGTGTTTAATAGATGTTGTGTTTGCATCTTTAGCTGCGACCAGCAGCTAGTATAAGTCTGACGGCTGGTCGGTCCCAAAAAATGTCAAAAAACTTTACTGAGCATGTGCCATTGCAGAATACAGCTAGAAAGACTCTATCTCACAGCCTCATTGCTTTGAGTTTATCTCAGTTGGCACAGCATGGGTTTGCCATGCCAGAGATCCCAGGTTCTGATCCCAAGTGACTCAATTTAGCACCATTTTTTCATGCATGCTGGCTTCCAAAACATGTAGGCCTATGCTCTTTTGAACAGTTGCAGCACAGTTGCATGCTGGTGGTGGTGCTGTGCAGGGAAGGCATGGCAATTTATAAAATGGCCACCCATAGTTAGGGATTGATCATCATGAAAATGAATACTTGTCGAAACTGACGCAATACACTGAATTCTCTCTCTATCAAGCAGTATTCTTGGTGGCTAGAACTGAAAAGGAGTTCCTAAGCCCCGCCCCCACCTGATCTGGCTTTTCCCTCCAAACGTCCTGGCTGACCGTCTTTCTCAAAGCGCCAAGCTGGTCACAAATTACATGCTTGTTTTCCTTCTCTTATTCATTACCGTTTGTATAATTAATTGATTTCATTGTCTTTCCATCTTTTTTATTGTTTTGGCTTAGTGACAGTTAACCTTTACAGTTATGAAAATGACTGCGGTGTTATTTGACTCGAGGTGTGTCTTGGGAGTGGCTGGGAGGGCGACTGAGGATGGTCGCTGTGGTGATTGAAGCTGGCACCTCCTCCTCTCTCTCTCCTCTCCCAGCTCACAAATGCCGCCATCCATCCTCTGCCATATAAGACCTTATCAAGGCATCTGTCAACAGATTCACCACTCTCTCCCTGTGGACAAATGTTTCCTTTTATCCTCAACCAACTTCTCACAGTCTGTATTGTCAAGAGACGGTTCTTTTTGAAGGTGTCATTTTTCACTTCAGCATTTCAACTCCAGACCGTAACCAATCCAGGCGGGGAATTCTGTGGATACATTTGCATCATATGTGTGTGTGTGTGTGTGAAAATATTTTACAGTATTTTTATGGTTAGATTGGTTTCTAGATATCAAAACAACTTTAGTACTGATACTACTGACCTGTTTTGGCCTGGCATCTCATGGGATACAGTTAGTGTTGTCAATGAATGGGATCTCCACTCACCAGCCCAATAACCAGCCTTCAGTGAGCAAACACAGGGTGTCTATCCCAGATAAGAGGGTAGGAGGGGACACTGATACAGCAGAAAATTGGATTTGGGGACAAAAAACATCTGGGGATAAGGATTGGGCTCTTATGAACAGAGACAAAAAGACAACAACCTTCTGTTGAGGATTCACAGCCTCTCTGGTCATTTCAAAGGGTAAATTTGAGGCTGATTTTAATTTTGTAATGATTTGTCTTATAGTTTGATATTTGCTTGAGGAAGACTGGTCTCTAAGACAATGCTCACAGGGCACACATTAGCATCTCATTTTCTCTCGCTTTCTCTGACTCCCTCTCTCTCTCTCTTTCTCTCTGGAGGCCTATTCATACTTAATGGTCATTCAGCTACTTAAAGGGTGATACAGAACATTAGTGTGGTTGTAACCTACCTGGGTGAGCATGTAACTGCCACAGAGTCTGATCTAATGAGCAGTACAGGTCAGTGGTAATGAGGACAAACCTCTCTCTCCTCTCTTGAACAGAAGAGAGGGGCGTGTGTGAGTGTTTTTCTCAGAGTAAGAGAAAGTGAGGAAGAGAGAGAGAACGATGTTAAGAGTCAGTACATTTCACTCGAACAATCTTTTACCATGTTGGATAGATGGTCACTGGTTTTCTTTGATTCTCTGCAGGGTGCCAAGCTCCCTATGTCCATCATCATAGTTGGAGTGGGTCAGGCTGAGTTTGACGGTATGGTGATTTATTTATTTTTTTAACAGCTGCATAAATGTAATTGTTACACATTCAGGTCATTTCGCATGGTAGACACATGTCACAAATGAATAGTAAAATATGTAAAAATCCACAAAACTGACTTGTGTTACTGTACATGCATGGGGCTGAAAGGTCTGTGGTCAGTGCTGTTGACAAACTGTTTAAAACTCGCTCAACAATTAGATGTTTTTGCCACCTACATTAATAAAGTCCACTAATTGATTAAAACATGAGCCATGTTTTACATTTTAATTTATACAACTCACAGCCTGGTACTGTAATTGCCAGCACTAACCTCTCTGGCAATAATTCAGAGAAATACCCGAGAGAAAATTACAAACTCATTTGATTCAGTAGAGGAGGGCAGGCGTAGGTGGATGCAGGCATAATTGTATAAGAAGTGGCTGAGGTTAATTGCTGGGTTTGTAGTGTTGAGAGTAGTAAGTACTGTGTCTTAATTGCACAGAGACCCTGATAAGGGACTTATTTGTTGATTAGACATGCTATAAAGACAGATTAGAAATGTGGCAGAGCATCCTAACTCTTGCTAAAGCAAAAGCTATGAGCTATGGTGCAGTAGATACAGCTGTATCTTTGCAGCAGTAGGATGTCAAACTTGTCAGCTTCCTTTTCTTATACTTGTCACTTGTCTCTCTCTGTGTGTGTGTGTGTGTGTGTGTGTGTGCGCGCGCTTGTGTCTTCAAGCTATGGTGGAGCTGGATGGCGATGACATCAGGATCTCATCCCGAGGGAAGCTGGCAGAGAGAGACATTGTTCAGGTGACTGCCCTTTACAGCATGGAAGAAACTTCCACTGTATCACTGCACATATCTAGAGTGCAGCTGCTTATGGAACCAAAAACAGACTTTCCATTGCAATGCAACAGGAATACAATAGTGTGTTGTCTGATTTATCAACAAAGTCAAAGCCTGTTGCTATCAAAGTTCACAGAATTACTCCTAGGAATTTTGATTGTGACAAAATGTCAAGTTTAAAGTAGGCAGACTTTTTGCCTGTTTTTGGAAGGGATGGGACTATAAAGGGACATACCTGTACTGCCTAGCTGATATTGAAAACAATAAACACTTTTCAAGTTTGACTAATCTGTGGCTACGAGATAAGGATCTACAGTAAATATTGTCATGTCATTTGTCTCAAAACACCATCTGTTGGCAACGCCTAACAGATTAGGACATCTGTGAGGCTCCCCTAAATTCCCATGGAGATAAGCATGTTAAGAAATGTTGATATCATGCGTCACAGTAGGACCACATTTGTGTCACTCACAGAATGATCAAGCTGTTATAACTAACTCTTACACGAGATGCTCGATAACACCTGGCTGAGTCAGAACGGTTTCACATTTGATGTTTGATATTTCTCTGCCTGGCACACTTGCAACACATAATGGGATTTACAGAATAGAAACCAAGAGATAAACCTTTAAACTGAGAGCTAGTGATGCTTTCAAACAGTTGCATTCCAATACCGAATCACTGTAATTCTTATGGTCATGTAAAGTTTTTCAATAACAGACGAAGCTTTGGATTTAACATACAGTGCCTTTGCTTATGTTAAGTGTGGCTAAAAACAGCAGTCAATCAGTCTTCTGATTGGGCCTATAAAGTCCACTCCAGTGACCTTTTGAACATTTTAAGATAGACCAGTTCCCTACATTTATTTCAATCCTATTTATTTCTAATCCTTAGTTTGGCTTTGAGCAGTCGGATGCAGTTTTAGTATTTTGAGCCAGAAAAGTTACAGCCATCCTTCCCCCTGGCTAAATGTGAGTTAAGATAAATACTCATATAAGAAATGTAACATTTCTCAAACCTATTGTTGTTGCCAGAAAGAATATTTTGATGCTATTGCAATTATGCTATTATATATATGCAAGGTGCTATATTATGCTATCATATCACATTTCTTATGGATATAATTAGAGTGCTTTGTGATTGATCTTGAGTGTACAGTAACATCGTCATGCAAACCAGCAATAGCCACCACCAAAGAATCTAGTTAGCTTGCTAAAATTCGCTGGCTATTTTTTCCATTTAAATTTCATCTTATTCATTAAATAAATGGCTTAGACTAGACATTCTCCACACTACTACAAATAAATATAGAGGCTTTATTTTGTATCACTAATGGTGGCCTGTTTTTTCTCCTTTCTAGTGTCTTGTTTTTCTCAGAGTTTACAACATATCTGACAGTATCTGTCTCAGGTTAACTACTAGTAAGACATTTTTATGCAACAGATGTCAGATTAAATGTTGGATCTTTAGTCATCTTAAATCTATCTATTTAGCTAGTTAGCTATCTTGCTATTTATTTATTTAGTGACAAAAAAAAGGAGTGATTGAATGAGTGAGTTGTAGCATGGGTAAAGGATGGTGTGATATGACAAATAATACAAATATGGGCCCTCCAGTCGTGGGGTTTCTCAAAGCTAGTCTGCCCACTTATTCCTGCTCACAGAGGGCTGGAGCTTTTCCCAGCATGCATTGGGTGGAAGGCAGGGAGATCAAAGGGTAAACACACATAGACAGACAATCACTCACATTCACACCTATTTTGTCATATGGTAAATCAGCACTGGAAAATTACCTGCTGTTCTTTTGAAGTATGACAGTAGCATGCTAGCTTTGAGCTGGAAAATTCTCTTTTCGCTTTCCCCCCTTTGCCTGCTCCTCAGGGAGTTCAGAAAGCAGGATCAGCTACAGAAGAGCATCTTGAAGCTGGTAGGGGTTGACAAATGTTCACCAACATGAGGGTTTGAACTCAGGCCCCCGGTTCAGATATGGTCCCTCATTAATGCACCCTGCTGCCCAAAGCCAAAGAACTATTGTGAGCTTTACATGAACAATCCACAAGAAATCCCTAGATGACATTGTGAGAGACGGACCAACCTTTAGAGGAAACTGTATGCTGTCAAATGAGGTTTAATGTTCCTGTACTATGGGTTCACCTAATTCTTCCTCGGGGCCTATTAAGAGTTTGATGATTTTATTATGAGAATAAAATGAACAGGTTTAACCTTTTGGATTATTTATCAAATCACACCATTCTTCATCCACACTGCAAGATGTCCTGAAACAAGTTACATTATCCTGAAAAAAGTCAAATTTGTTGAAACCGTTAAAATTATCTGCCAGTGCAGTAAGATGATTTCACAAAACAAAAATCCTAAAATAAGCTTGATAAGTCTCGATACAAGATAAAATAAAAACTGTCAGTTTTTGCAGTGCACATGAACACTTGGTGAAGTTATTAATTTGCATAAGCATGTTTATAGTTCAGTATTTATAGTCCCTTTTTTTCTGCTTCAGTTTGTCCCCTTCCGAGACTACATGGACCGGACAGGCAACCACGTGTTGAGCATGGCACGGCTGGCTAAAGATGTGCTAGCAGAGATCCCCGACCAGTTTATCTCTTACATGAAGAGCCGGGGGATCAAACCCAACCCGGCGCCACCCCCCTACACACCACCTGGACACACACACCACCACACACAGATCTGAACCCCTCCTCTTCGCTTTGACTGAGGACTGACAGGAGGCAGCATGCAGCCGCCCCTCAGGATCCAGTGGGAACTCTCTACCTCCTGTTTGTGGTGTAAACAGGAGGAGACGTACTACTGTAGGAAATGGGCGTTGAGTTTTGTGCCGTATCCTCCCAGTGACTATTGGAGCAGCGTTACGTTTTTGTTTTCTGTAATTGATCCATTTGTTTGGTTTCTCTTGAAGAGAGACTGCAAACTTTTGTTAATGTACCAGGGCTTGTGGGTGAAAGCCTTTTAATCAACAATGGGCCAGTGACTGTTTCATGTCTACTTTGACAGCAGGTTGGTTCAAAAGGTCATGTTGTGGTTCAAACTTGTGCCTGTCTGTGGTTGTTTCTATAAGTGTTTCAGGACAAATGCACCCTCATTTGAACTTTGACCTAAGCCTTGCTCGTCAGTCATTGGTGTGGCTTAATTCAGTGATATTTTTAGGTACCTTTCCCTTTCTGGAATTTGTTTTGCATTTTGGGATTATTTACATATTTGCTATTGCATCAAATATGATGGAGGAAAAACTACAAGTGTGTAGTTTGCACAGTTTGTTTTATTACTTTGAACATTAATCAGACTTTTCATACCATGAGATATCACTCCTCTCTTCCTTATTAAGTAAATGTTTATAAAAGCATGTTGTACAATGTATGAGAATTAAATTCCCCATATTCCAGTATTTATTCTCGAATGTTATTCAAAGTGGCATGGAAAATTGATAAATTTGTATTTGAGTACCATAAACTTAATCCATTTTGGGTCTCTTTGGAGTGGTTAACAATTATTTTGAACTGATTACAAAATATTTATAAAAGCACAAGACGATCTGTCTCTCTACTCCACACCAAGGACTAGAATTATGGTTATGTTAACACCAGGTTCAGCATATTTAATCCCTTTGAGTGCTGCTATTGGATCATCTTTGAACAAAGGGCATCAGTTTTTAACTCCAGTCAAAAGTCTTTTGTAGTTCAGTTGCAATCCATCGTAAAATCCACCGTGTTTGATATAGACTTGTTTGAGGTTCTCATCCAGTAAGGATCAATTCCCATCAGACAGGATATTGCACAATAGCATTATCCATTTTATTATAACATCTGTTTCTTCTTTGTGATAAGCTTTCTCTAGCATGCTATGAAGCCAGGTTCTATAAGTTCAGTTTGGTCTGACTATGAGAATGAAATAAACCAAAACAGAAACAAACCGGCTTCCAAGCAGCCAGTCCAGTTTTTACACAATCAATTGAGAAGCTGGTAATTTTGGGTGCACCCTGCATCCTTGCACAATGTTATAAAAACAACAGTCCCTGACATTCCTATGATGTGTTGCCTTACGAAAATGCACATCAGACATTATAAGAGATGTTATGTTCCATGTAAATCAATGGGAGGTTTTTCTATTATCAGTCAGTAAGCACCCTGGGAACATACAGTAGCTAGAACTAAAACCTGTTCAACCATTCAGAGAGAGCATAGTTTTAGGACAAAAGCACATTATAATATAGTATACCACTCCAATTTAGCTTTCTCTCCCATCATTCCTGTCATCTGACCAAGAGACAATTCGCAATGTTTCTGCTCAATTCGCAATTGCAATATTTCTTTCCAGTCCATATACTTTCTCATTGGTTGTTTACAATTGTCATAGCATGTTATCTACATCAATAGCCTTTCTGCTCCAACAGAAGCTATCATTTGTTAGGGATAGGACTCTCTAAACTCACCTTCTTCAGCTGTTAATCAATGTTCAGGGCAATCTTAAAATGAAACACATACATCCTAATCCCTAATATCTTGACATTGCACTGCATAATGTCTGCTTTCTGGATCATGTGTGATTCCGGCATCGTATCACCAACTAGCGGTTGAAATTATGTTATTTGAATGATGATGTTTTGGTGGTGCTGTGATTTTGAAACGTCATACATGTTACCAACCCCGCTCCATTCCACTCAAAACAGAGAGAGGCTAAAACGGAGGGTGTCCTATCCCTTTGATCTGACACAGGCAGAAACAGAATTAAGCTGAGATCGAGGAAAAGGTTCTGTCCAAACGCCTGTAATGTAGCAACCAAAACTAACATCCTCAGCAAAGGCCTTAATAATGTGATAGGCAGCCAGTCCATCTCATCCAGTCATCCCATTGCATTCAAAAGCAGTTCAGGTAGACAAGTGCGGTTCTAAGGTGGTGGACAGAAATGTAGTTAATGGTGGCCAAAACAATAAACTGTAATTTGCTTGTACATGTTTGTGTAGTGTGGGGTAGGTTAGGATGAAAGAATAACAGTGAAAACATAAATGGGTGTGGACCTACATTAGATTGTAAAGTGTGTCTAAGAGTTGGTTTGCATATTGATCCCAACAGCACTTTATCCTTGAGAGGAGTGCTTTTACTGTATATGTTTTATATATTTTTGGGGATATTATTGTATTGAAGATATTTATTTTTTCTGGAATGTGTATGATAAGCCATCATTCTTGCTGTATGTCATTATGGTGACATCTCCTCTCCTTCAAACCAAGATCTATAGGTATGATGGATTGACTGCATCTATACTTAAACATGGGGTATAATGAGAGTGTTTTGTAGACAGTGCCATCATCTGTAAAATAGTGACCAGCCCAACCGGATTACATGCATGTTAGTGCCAAACATGGCAGCAAGCTCTGTGGACTGTTTGCTATTTCTTCTCTCTTGTGCCTGGCAATTTTCTGTTCTCCGAACATTCTTGTCATTTGATCTCACCAGTGGTGAGAACTGTAGCTAATTAGCATGTTCAGTTAACAAGTTTTTTAAATCTTTTTTTTTTTGGTCTAATCCCCGTTTTTATCTTTGTCGTTTATATCTCTTGGGTTTCTAATTTGCATGATTCCCTATTTTCCTTTTAACGGGTTTTTATTGTACATGATCGTTGTCATACGGTGGGTTGTGAAATGCTTTGTATTGGATTGCCTTAAATGAAAATTAATTAAAAAATGACTACTTTTATAAAAGTTGTTGGAGAGTTATATTTTGATTTCAGTATCTAGTGTTCCAATTTGACCTCTTGCTTAAAAGCAGCAATGATAAAGTTACTTTGAAAATGTAGTCAGGTTACATATTACTGATTACCTGCTTATTATTGTGATCTCTAAGATGGTCCATTGCATTACTCCAATTCAGCCAAGTAATCAGATTATTTTGATTTAGTACTGGATTACTTCACTGCCAAAATGGACAGAGCATGAAATTAGACAGTCTGTTCCTTATTCTTATCTACAAACATGATTTCTTTGCTTTGATAAAGCATCACTGTAATCACTCTCTGTGTAATCTACAACCACTTAATTGATGTAAAAACATGTTTTTTGCAAACATCTGAAAATATAGCGTCAACTAGTTCACTTTCTTTTTTGATCAGATTATTGTATGACGTTCCTTATCCTATTACGACCTAAACCTGCTTATAGGTAGATTGATGGTGACATTCGCCAAGTATGACTGTGTCTGCATGCTCTGATATTAAATGAATGACTATAAAGCAGTTGTTCGTAGCGTACTTGCATTACAACATCTATCAGGTGGTAGTTGCTTGAGGAAGAAAGGAAAGAAGGAGAAGCCAAGAGTTGGGGAAATTGGGACAGCTTCAGTGCTTACAGAAGAGATGTCACTTTAATATATTAAGATTTTCAACTTTTCTATCAGGTGGTAGTTGCTTGAGGAAGAAAGGAAAGAAGGAGAAGCCAAGAGTGGGGGAAATTGGGACAGCTTCAGTGCTTACAGAAGAGATGTCACTTTAATATATTAAGATTTTCAACATTTTTATCAATAAATAACATTCTAAAAATTATGATTTCCTCATTAAACATCCAATCATCTCATATCTGAAAAACATGGCAATTAATTGGGTTTTGCCGGCCACAAATCAAGCAATCATGTAATTTACTTCCTGGAAGGGAAACACTTGAACATACTCCAGAGGAGATTTCCGGAGCATCTTTAGTTTCTGGGTCATGAAGAAAGAAGGAGGTAGTGGAGGAAAAGAGGAGTGATTTTGGAAGTTTCTGCAAGTAACTGTAGTTGACAAGTTACCTAATTACGTAAATCACTGGGGGGGATAGGGGATATAATACAGAGAGATTGAGAAACATTAATGAGCATGTAAGAATATCCAATGTACCCTACTCAGCCCCTCCCCAAATATATTTTTTTCGTGCATCAGTGCCCTTTGTTGCTTTGCCCCTGCCTGTCAAAATCTCTATCCACTCATTAGAGTTTCAAACTTTTAGGAACAAAATAATATGTAGCTCATAACTGTGACAATTTTGGAGTACATCATTTAACTGAACTAACAAAGCATACTGTAAGTAGCCAACCTCAATCAACTAATTATGATCAAATTTGTTTTGATTGCTTTCCAGCTTTCTTTCTCCAGCAACTTTAGCAGTTGCTCTGCAGAGTTGGAAGGATAGTTTAGTTTCAGTTTTTAATTGTTTATTTGCAACAGATAACATGATAAAAAAAACAGAGAAAAAATAAAAAATACAGAGTTAAAAAGCCATGGGGCTTATGAATTTGAAATATCAACTGGCAATCTCACCTCCAGCAGCAGCCTCCTAATATCAAGTTCCTGCTAATGGGTTTGCCTCCGCTCAGGGCATTCAGGGTGTTTCACAGAAATCTAACACCTCAAATAGTTTGTCACATCTATTTTAATGCAACCAGACCCGCTCTTTGCCCCCTCTAAGTGTTGTCTGATGCATGGCAGGCGGTGCCCCATGCTTTGGCACAGGAGAGCACGTTGGCCCCTGACCTCTCTGTGCCAGTGGGCGCTGTAGTCTGATCCAGGTGCTGCTGTGGTGTCGACTGTGTAGAGTCTCCCCCATACTGACAGGAGATAGCAATGGCAGAAGCAGTTTGGATATTTACAATTATCTCACTACTGCCAGAAAGCATATGACTTGGCAGTCACTAGGGTTATCAAGGTGCCTCACATCAAATGTTTTGCTGAATTAGGCCCACAACACCCCTACTGAACTATACACTCATGCACAAAACTGCAAATTGAATGCCAATAAAAACAACCCAGCGTTTCTATTTGAGAAAAAAAACATTCCCCTACAAATGGCTCTCCGTTCTCTGCCAACAACTTCAAAAAAAATTTCACTCGTAAGATCACAGGTGAGGTCACTAGTATAGTCCCCCCACCTTGGATAGCTCAGTTGGTGTTTCTCAGGCTATTTGCATACTCTAGTGATTCAAATTAGTTTCCTAGACACTTTCAGAGTTAGTACTGCCCTCAAAACCAACGACCGGCATGCTTGATCCACTCCCTAGAAATATTTTTGAAATAACTTTTTTTCAAATTTTAGGGCCCCCAATGGTTAATATTAAGAATTCGTCACTTTCTACTTGCATTGTGCAGCATGATTAAGGCCCTACTCAAAAAACTAAACCTTCATCCAGCCACAAAAATAGCACAGAACACCAGCACCTGCATGCACTAAGACGTGGTCTGAGTAGGCAGAGGCACAAGCATCATTTTTGATAACAAAATTGAACTGCACCACCCAATGTGTACTCACACCCCCTTCTAGCGCTGATGACACTCAACTCTATATACCAAGTGAACCGACAGGGTTTGAGGTAGTCCGCCCAGGGTTATTGTAGTTAATGAAGTTCATGTGAGAGGCAGTTCATGTGCATTTGAGAAGCTTTAGAGGAAGGACAAGGACATCTAAATTAAGAGGGGAGACGTTTATTTGAATTCTCCTATACAAGCACCGTAGGTTTTGTTGTGCCAAGTATTGTGGGACAAGAGCCTTCCAGTTGTCAGTGCTGCAACGTTCCAAGTAAATGGTGAGCAGCACTAAGCCTCTGCCGCGCCAGTAAATGAAGCTATGCAGCCCTCTAGATATATTCCAGCAGTCAAAAAGAAAACTTCAGGTAGCAGAGCTTTTTCTTATCGCCCTCCCTTTCTTTGGAATGCTCTTACAGCTGCAATTAGAGAGGCAAATTCTACAGATGTCTTTAAATCCAGGTTCAAAACCTATTCATTTTCACTATCATTTGGCCAACCTAAGCTTTGCTCAATTACCAGGAGTGACTCAGTCTCTTCATAGAGTAAGGTTAGACTAGACAATGCTGACACCCCTACATGGCTCTTCCAGGTGTCCTTACAATGACCTTGATGATGACAATGACAATGGTGATCGAGTTGGTGTTGATACCCTCTACGCCAGATCTGCGCTCTTATTCTGTTTATTCTGTGTATTTTGTTTATGTAAAAAATTTTTACCAAGATTTTATCTTATTTACCTTACCCCTAGCACCCATTGCACGCCCTGGAGGGGGGATTCCTCCCTTTGAGGGCCTTCCCAAGGTTTCTTTCCTAATGGGGTTTTCATGGGAGTTTTTCCTTGTTCTCATGAGGGTCTAAGGTTGGGGTGTATTATTTTCATTTATTGTTTCATCATGTGGGTGTTGTGAAGCCTTTTGAGACTGTGATTAAGGACTACACAAATAATCCTGACTTGACTCTAGGAGTCTAAATAGTAAATTCTGGCACCACAGAACCACCCCCTCTGCACCCGCACTGCTCTACACTCCAGATCTAAACTTGCCAACACTAGACTTATAGTACATTGCACCTATACTTAGGCTTACACTTCGCCCACAACATTACCACTGATAATTTCCTATACACTATACTTCTACACAGTGGCTCTTTAGACTGTTTAGACTCTTCCCCATTCCAATACATTGATACACTGCTAAGACAGCAGGGAACGCCAAGCCAGTTCCTAACAAACAAATCATTCTCTATAACGTCTCTACCTTCAGTACGGTATCTCATCCACTGTGAATGGCCACACCAGGCAGGGCACCATGAACTGTAGAGGCCACAAATATATGTTAGAAGTTTTCACACAGTTGTGACAGATGCACTGTCATCATTTAGTTCAGAGAACAAGACCTCACAAATAATGTCTAAATGAAGGTGACAAGCCAGTGGCAGATGCAAACACAATCTCAACACACACACACACACACTCTCTCACTCTCTCTCTCTCTTTGAAGATATCTATGCATTATAAATGAGCAACATCTGGCCATGTGAAAATTGACAGTGAATTTGATGTCTTTTTACTGTTTTGTCTCTCTTATGTTCTCCCTCTCTGTCTCACACACACACACACACACACACCTACACACACACACACACACACACACACACACACACACAGCTTCCCTGTTTCTCTAATTAGTTCAGTAGGTCAGTGTGTCTATCTCATGTGGTTAAGACTATGTAGTAGTACAGTACATGTCATTGGGTTTATTTCATCTGTCTATGTCTACAGTATGTCAGCATGGCTATTTGCCACAGAGTAATGTACTTAGTGACATGCAGTCCTGTCTTGGTCCTGAGTCTCAAGACTGTATGTTGAAAGTCTTGGTCTTTACTCAAACTAGAAACTAATTTGTCTCGATCTAGGTTGTATTTTGGACGTTTCTGTGGGAGGTCACAGTAATCTGCTTTATCCCAACACAAATAATTTCAACAAATCGTGAGAGAATCACAAGGTACAGTCTCTCCATTATTCTTTATGTGTAATGTATTAAATTCCACTGAATTCTGATTTGATTAGGTCGGGTGTAAGCCTTGTTGATCTCCACATTTCATGGACTTACTGTATAGGGAGAAGAGTGACTGAATATTTTGTTGATGCTCCAAGCCAGAAATTATTAGATACAATACAACAATAGAGCTCTGCTTCAAGCACTTAAGTGCCACGAGGCTTACTAAACAGCCTTTTACTGTTGGTTTTTTAATTCACACAGTGCTACAATATTGTTGCGGAACAATGTTGCAGAACAACAATGTTCCAAATAGTTTGGTCTTCTTATCCCACAGAGAAAATCCTGCTAAACCAAGAGATCTCAGACCTTTGGGGAGAGGAATGCTGTTGAGACTAAATAACAGAGCCACTTACAACAATAGCATCAGAGGTACACTTTGAAACCACTGTAAGGGTCAGAGTAAGTTACCAAAACTGTGTCTAGTTGAGGAAATGGAAGATATGTGACTGAGTCCCAGACTACTACAGATTACTAAGGTGAAGTGACCTGCACTATAGCCCAGACAGAAAAAAACAAGAACAGAACAGAAGAACAAAATGCACTGAATTTGTAGTACTTTCAGGGACCAGTTTCCAGTGTGTGTGTGTGTAGGTGTGTGTGTGTGTGTGTGTGTGTGTGTTTGAGTGAATGTGCACATACAGGCATACATGCATGTGCACATGTGTCTCAGTGAGTGAGTGACAGAAAATGAGGAAGAAGAAACATGAGCATCCACATGCTGATTGAATTGGTCAGGTGGACAAAGGGTGGTCACTGTCCTTTCACCATAAATAAAAGGTGTTTGTGTGTCCTCATGTGCTTGTGTGCATTTGTACAGTAATGTGAGCATGTCAGGTGCTTGTGTGTGTGCATGTTAGGTTCTCATATATGTGCATGAGTGCCATTACACACATCTGTTGTAGCCTAATTATAATGTCATGCAGATTGTGGGTGCAGTTATGGAGAAAATATAATTGTTTTGATAATCAACTTCAACGTTTTTTCAATCATATTGTTTCTGTGTGTGTGTGTGTGTGTGTGTGTGTGTGTGTGTGTGTGTGTGTGCCAGGGCGGGGCAGTTTTCAACAAGATCATCTGGAGTAGGATGTCGCCATCTTCTGGAGATAAAAATGCACACACAGCTGGTGAGAGGGATATTGTGTGTGTGTGTGTGTGTGTGTGTGTGTGTGTGTGTGTGTGCGTGTGTGTGTGTGTGTGTGTGTGCGTGAGTGTGTGTGTGTGTGTGTGTGTGTGTGTGTCTGTTCCACTATAGTTTACTTTGTGCAGCCTCTGTAGGCTATTTTCACTCAGCTCATCAGACATTTCTCAGTTCATCAGCTGACACAACTGGGTCAAACTTTTTGTCAAATTGTATTTGTTACTTGAAAGTAGGCTGGTAAGGTGTCCTGTACTTTTTATTAATCTTAATACAGGCCGCCAGACACCATGTCGTATGGAGAGAGATAGCAGCCTTTCTGCTTACCTGCAAAGGACAGAAGGAGAGTTTGACTGGTGTCTTCTATTCCTTTGGCTGTTTTAATTTGAACGCCCTGAGACGCAGTGTGAACCACGGAAGTGGTACATCAGCATTAGCCTATACAGTATAGTGTGAACTAGTGGACTGTTGATCGATACGATCAAGGTGTGGCGCTTCTGCTGCCTTCAAGTGTTCCTTGTAAGCTCGTACTTCCGAGAACGCTAGTATCGTAAAAACGACTTGTCGCGCATTCAAATGAAATAACAAAATGGACCTTGTAACAAAAGTAGGTTTTTGGTGGCTATCGTTTTGTTTTACAAATCAACACAGAGCAACGTTGTGCTCTGTACATTCACCTGGCATCCCAGCTGTGAAATAGTCCCTGGTTAGACAGCTAGAATGAAAATCAGCACTCTGGCTCCTGAGGACCACTGAATTAGTGTATGTGTGCACAAAAATACACGGCACATAAACGTTAAACAAAAAGTGAAAAAACATAAATCAGCACGAATTATTTACAGAGAATGCCAAGCAATAACGTAGCCTAAAATAATAGCTGCTCGCTCCTCATAAGATCCTAATTCCTCATAAGCGTCTATATTTCCATATGACTTGTCACGCATATTCATGCGGTTTTGGTTATAACAAAAGGGACTCTGTTCCAAAGCAGATTTTTAGTGATTGTTATTTTATTTTAGAAATCACAGAACCACTTTGTGCTGCTGCTGCTGCAGCAGCAGAATGACAATGAAATGATGCGCATCAAGCATTGAAATTATGGTTTCATTCATTATCATATCGACCAATCAACTACAGACTATCACATTAGTTTTACCACGTTACTGGGTCGTTCATGCAAGCAGCTTCCGATATTTCGATATAGCACCTGAATGCAGCATTACACTGGCGTTGTTTTACCAACACAATGGTTCCCAAAGACGTCGTCGAGAAGCAGACCTATTCAATAATCAGCTATCTGTTTGACGATGAGGACATTCAGTCAGGATTTCGCGATGCAGACTGTCAGATTGAGGCAGACGGTCCGGAGCAGAGCGGTATGGATCCAGTCAGATATGAAGTGCCGGTCTGTGAGAGAGACAGCCGTTTGTGCTACTTTCGTTTTCACACAGGCTCGAAGTTGATCAGTCGCAAATGATCGATACCTGTGGGTCGTTATATGATCATTTATTTCTTATTTTCAACTATTAGACCACGTACCAATAATTGGAAACATTAAACATGTAATGCTAATAACTCAGCACTGAGCGCACCGTAGCCTATAGGCCTACAAGGCCATGCAGTAGGTGACCGGATGCTCAAGGTGGGTCACCGGGTTTGACGTGTTCGTCCTCCCGGCTTGTCCCGCAGTGCAACGCGATTTGATTTTGAATCTCTGAACAGATTGTAATTTGCACGTTTTGCACTTGGATGCAGATTAGCATATTAGCTTAGCTGGTCCATTATGGTATTCACCATAGCTGTTTGGCCTGTAACGTTAGAGTATGAGAGAGAGAAACGGGATGAGATACTCTTTATTAATCCCACAGGGACGTTTAGTTGTCCAGAGGATTGCCTTTTACTGTGTAGCCTACTAGCCTACTTCATCAACTGCACCCTGTTTTTCAGATGACAAGTTTGACCCAGTTCTCATAGCTGATAAACTGAGAGCTGTGGCTGATGAGATGATGAATGATGACAAATTCAAGGCGGCACTGGGTAAACTGCAGCAAGCTGCAGCAGAAGAGGTACACGTGTACACACACACACACACACACACACAGACAGACACACACACAAACACACACACTCAATCATGTAATTTCTGTCTACACTGTAAGCAGTACCTACATTTGTAACTTTCCTTGTTGTTCATATATTGGTTCCACTGTTTTGTTTGTCAACACGCAGCAAATGAGTTGAAATGTAGCTCTTATAGTAATGCTATGCAGCATTCATGGGAATACTAGAAGACAGATGTAACACCCTGGATTTAAAATGGATACAATTTTGAGGAAAGATCAATCCCTGATACTTAATTGAACAAAAAGTGAACTGGCAAACTTCTGGTGACTTGCTTGTTCCTCTTTCTGGTTGACTTTATGCAAACAGGTTGTGTAGAGAGACCAGTAAAAGATACCTGAAAGGATAGTGGCAATAATTCAGTTAGTCTGTACTTCAGTGGTTTTTGCGGGTCATGATAAAGTGCTTACATATCTTTTGTGGTTTCATTTCCCGAAAGGCTTCTGAGTCTTCAGGATGTCTGGTCATTCATTTGAAACCACTTCAAACGAAACCTCACCGCACTCCATGCTGTGAACTCGCTCACTATACAGCTTGGCTATTCTCTGTAGACTTTCAGTATTGAGAATGCACCAGTAGTTTGTTAACGCTGCGCAGCATTTGAACTTCAGGATCTTTCCAGAAACAGTGGGTTCCATCATATTGGTGCTCTCCTAACTAAACCAACACACAATCTGCCCTGGAAAGGTAATTCAAAGGCATAAAGTAAGCATGTACTGCTCAATTTCCAAACTTTGAAGAGAAGGGTGAGTTCAAGTTCAAGTTTTTTTATTTATATAACCCTTGATCACATGCATGTCTCAAAGGACTTTACAGAGAATGAGCCTAAATAGGTCTAACTGATCAACAATCAGCCATAGAAAAGAAAGATATAGGACAAACATCAGGAAGAGCAAGACACACAAAAACAGATTATAGCAAAAATGCAGAGTGCAGGCTCATAGACATGCTCAGGACCCAGCTTTATTTCTACAGCGATGTTTCCCTCTCTTCATATTGAATCGGTTGCTCTGCAGTACTGTAACCCTGTCTCATCTCTTCCCAGGCCATGGAGGCCATGGAGGCAGCGTTCAGCCAGAGTGTGGAGGCCTTGTGCCAGGCTCCCGTTTCTCAGAAGGGTGAAGTGGTTGCAGAGATGCAGCTGATCAAGGCTTCAGTGGCCCTGGGCCTCTATGTCAAGAAAAAGGCCCCAGAGCTGAAGCACAGTGTCCGGGGAGCCATGAATGCATTCCTCAACAACCGTATAGGCGACTGGGTGGCTCAGCAAGGTGGATGGGTGAGTACATGTGTAAGGATGTAGTTCGCCTATTTTTGAAGAGCACATCTTGTTCATCACTCACCGCAGGAGTTTTTTTTTTTTGTTGTCTGTCATCGCTGGTTTGATTGCTGTTACTAATGGATCATGGAGGTGACAGTTGGAATGTAAATAGTTGATCTGAATATAAACTTAGTAGTTATCTAGAATTTAGGGATTGTGTGGAGGTATGATGTCCTGTCATTACCACTTCAGCCTAATTGCGTTTACATTTTTATTTATCCTCATCCTCTCTTTGTTGAGGCAGTAGGAAAACCACAAGATACAGTAAAGGAGACACAGGAGAGAAGTTTCTGCTGAGATTACATGTTGTTCGAGAGTCATGGTTTTTAACCACTGTGTCAAACCTGTGCACCTGAGGAATGCTCATGGTCGTTAGCACTCTTTTTCACACCAAACCCAACAGTGCAAACATGCAGACGCTGGGTAAACTGAAGGTTTTCAGTCCAGGAAACCACCGTCTTGATACACCAGGGCACATAATTTCACAACTCCAGCACACACCCCAGAACTGTTTAAGCTTTGTGCTACTGCAGTCATTTTAGTGCGATACGCCTGAGCAATCAACTTCAGATAACAATATAATGAATTATAAAATGTTACACACATATACTGTATGTCACACATTTCTCTATAAATAGATTTTGTTGTTGGAGTGTTTCTTTTTCAATTTCTTTCAATTTCATTTTCTTCAGTTTCATTTCCAGTAAATGTGTCCTGTAAACTTTGCTTGCCCTCACGTCACCAGGCGTGCCTCAACTTGTCCTGAGAATGAAATGTCGCAATACCAGCTCATTTCAGTGCTTACCACCATCTGCCTTGGTGCTTGCCCAACCACTGTTGGCAACTTGGCAACTTTGTCACTAGATTTAGTGAGTTTTCTGACTCCCTTGGTGACTTTACTTCTCAAAAGTGACTAGTGACAAATCTAGGTACTTTTTGGACCATCAGGAAAGACTTTTCGACTCCCAAAGCATTAGTGACAAATTATTATTAGTACAGTTGATGCCAGTGGATGAACAAGTGCACTACTCGAGTCTAGCGAACACACAGGCTTCTAGCTCACTGGACAGCTGCTGCCGAGTCAGCTGAGGCCCGGGGTGAGCGAATAGGAGACTAGAGAGGACCTGGCCATCAGTGTAGCAAAAGCACCAATGGAACCTAAATACAGCAACACCGATCTTAGGAAAAAATCGTCTGGCAACTTCTAGCAATGTTTGGTCAGCAAATACCTACTGGTTGGCAACGTTATGTGTCATTCCGCCACTTTCCTCAGTTCTGCTAGTTAAATTCTTATGAAGCAAAACTGAGATTTCAGCCTGTTTAACCTGTTGATTTTGCAGACCTTTTTCAAATGACATTTCCTCTGGAATACTTGCAGACAAGTTTGTGTTGATATTTACATGCTGTGTCTTGGGTAAACACTGATGTTGGAAGACTTTGCAGATCACACAGCAAGTTCATAATGTACCTTGAATACAGTCGATCTGTTAAAGGTGTTAAATCTGTTAACACTAACTTCTCAACATGCCTTTTTAGCAATTTAAACCTTTGGAAATTTGCCGGATGTACAGTTAGAGCCATTGTAGAAGTCTTCTTGATACATTTATCCTGTATCTATTCAGACAGAACCAGATCAATACACTGCAACACAAAACTCTAGTGTCTTTCAACAAGCTACCAGAACACTCATTCTGACAAATTACAAATTCTCTCTCTCTCTCTCTCTGTCTGTCTGTCTGTCTGTCTGTCTGTCTGTCTGTCTGTCTGTCTCTGTCTGTCTGTCTGTCTGTCTGTGTGTCTCTCTCTCTCTCTCTCTCTCTCTCTCATATATATATATATATATATAGAATAAATATATTCTTCTATATATACAGGTATATATACTATATATTCTTCAGGAAGCATGCAGTAAAAGTAGGACTTCTACAATAGCTACATCAGTAATATGCACATTTATGTTGTAGTTAAGTTTTAGATTTCAGTCGCATGTCCTGTTATTAATAAGTGACCAGTGATTTTTGTGGCAATCAGTGACTTTGTGTTTCTTTGCTTTCTTTCAGAATACAGTGGCGAATGATTGAGACGATTGGATCTTGCCAAACCAGCCCCAACTTAATAGTCGACGCCTTACGGAAACCACTAACCATAATAATAATTCACCAGCTGACCTTGTGAATCAACTGTACTGTTCTCCAGTCTGTGTTCAGGATAAGTTATCAACAGACTTCATCTAATATGCTGTTATCACAGCAGACTTCCACGCCCTCCCCTCTTCCGCGGGCCAATGGACAGTGAAGGAAAGGTTCAGGATCTTTGAGAGCCTATCCTGTTGGATCACTAACTGAGCTCCTTCATGAGACACTCAAAAAGGTTTCACACTGGTGTTTTTGTTTTTGACAAATTGGCGCCAGCCCCATGTGTTGGCAATGCTAGTGCAACTTAATAAAACCATTTCTCTTGAAATGACACACATCCTTTCAGACAGTTAAAACTGTTTATGGAAGACAATAAAATGGCTTGCAGAAATGGTTTCTTTCCCCACTGACTTTCACTCAAGTGATGGAGTGGTGAATAAAAAGGTGAATATATATCGGTGTGATAATACTTAGTATGATGTATACTAAGAATTTAAATCACAAAATCTTCAACCTAAAAACTTGGTAAACTCTATTCTGCAAATAAAAATGTGGGTGAACTGAGTTCAGGCGGCTTTATCCTGCACTACACCCCTGCATGCACTGGTATAAAAACCTTTTGATTGTCTTAAGAGGGGTCTTGATAGGTGATCCATGGTGTAGGATCCTAAAAAATCTTGAACCTAATCTATATGTTTATTTTCATTTGTTGGGGTTATGGGCCTCTACAAGCACATACAATTTTCTTGATGCACCTTATGTGGATTTTTGTGTGTGTGTTTATGTGGATTTGTCAGTGAGACCTTTTCATATAAAATTTGCAGTGGCAGAAAAGCTTTTAATAAGTGATTGTAATTTCTACAGTGATACGGCACAGCAACTAGTTCACCTAGTGATGAACCCAACATGTACACACATTGACTACCATATTTTGATGTTGTGTGTGTGTGTGTGTGTGTGTGTGTGTGTGTATGTATTTAATCAGCATGTGGAACTTATTTTGGAAACCTATCAAGCTGTGATATCAAGTACTTGAAAGTGGCCTGCGTTGGGTCAGGTTTGGGAAGAATCCGTCCTCAATCACTTATTTGTCCAAAGAATATACAGGTATTTTGACAGAGTACGCTTGATAAATGCGTAACGTTTTGCTGTTCCAAGGCCTCATAATGCTTACTAAGTTTGCTAAATTGTGATCGGGTAAGATTTGTTATGTATGCCACCTATCTATCTGACAAGGGATTCTGCATTTTCATACCAATTAAATGTCTTAAAGACTGCATTGTTTCTGTTAAGCACTTTGTTTACAACTTGGGATTAATGAAGAACCTTTTTTTGTAATTTTTCTAATGATTTCAATAAAAAAAAATCTGGATATGACCTTGAGATGATTTTTAGGCTTTTTTGGATTGATCATACTGATCATGTATTTTGGTAGCATTTTATAAACACTCTCAGGTAAGCCTTTATACAATAGTTGATATCTGTAAGTTGTGTAAAAGGTGTGTTAGTAACATTCTCTACCAGATATTTAACAAAATGCTAATAAGCAAAATTTGCTTATTAGCAAACATGTCACAAGATGAAAAGGCCCAAACTGATTTTCTGGTGACAAGAGGATGTTCTCAGTTTAGGAGCTAATAGCCCCACTGTCGGTGCAGGTTTAGAGGGAATATGAGCTGGAAACGGGCCAGGTGTCGAAGAAAAGAGCGAGGGCCAGGGCAACTCCATGCCACGAAGATGATATATGAGCAGAGGAAGACGGCTGCAGGGACACCTGCTCCAACGCATCTGCAAGAAAAGGACCAAGCAGCTTCAGTCCTTACAAAAGGGAAATCCATGTAGGACAGAGTTATGAACTGGGTCCAATAGTATCTGACAAAAAATCAGGATTTGCTTCAACCTGCTTCCGTTGCCAGATGGGCGGAATTGACAATTAGGATGGTGTCAGGTTAGTTGTCAATCACAAATTAATAATTTAAAATGGCTTTCAAATACATTCTTGTTTTTCTGTCACGTATTGTAAAATGTGGCAAGCTCCACCCATATGGCAGCTAAGTAGGGCAAACCAACCTATGAAAACTCTTTAGAAGTAGTATTTGACCCAAGTCTGGTAATGATGTTATGCCAACTACAGTTTAAAAACTTGATGTTAAATTCTCCATAAAAGGTTCCTAACACGTTTTTTTTTTGTTAGAACACCTTAAGCTTACATCAATCAACATATAACTTAGATGATTAGTACCAAGATAGAGACACTCAGAGACATTCAGTAACACAGCCTCTCTACATCACAGTCAGCTTTATGTATTTTGCAAAAATCCCTTTATCACTGCTACAAAATACAAGTTTTCCTTTTCTTTTTTTACTGTTTATCAGCTGAAAAGAGGAATACTGAACTACTATAAAGACCCATAACTGGGTAGTTGCATTCTGCAGTGGACTAGTAATATCAATAGCCAGCATTCAAACTCTCCTGAATTCATTTTCTTCTTAAAGCTTGATTGCATCTGAGAAACTGGCTTAGTTAGTTTTTACGCAGATGGGACAGCAGAGATGTCTGTCAAGATGGACAAAGCTTGAGCTGTTCTGAGGCTAAATAAACACCAACTCAAATGAGACTAAACAACCACTGAGCAATCCAATTACATGTGAGTGAAATAGAAGAAAAAAACTCAATAGATGGATGTCTTCTCTGTTACAGAGTTGAATAAATCATTTTGGTTTTACAGAATTATGACTGTGATACAAACAGGGTGATCCACAATCAATACAAGTCAGGCAAAACAGAGGAAAGGTATGTTATTATGAAGATCGCTGCATTGTCACTGACACAGAAACTACCAGAGGGAGAGGAACACTTCCCTTAACCTCAACACAGCTGATATGTAATTATTACTCCATCTACACAGAGATCTTCACTCAACCTGTCGCCTCTCCTGCTGCTAGCACTGCTTTCTAGAGACTGTACCCAGAAGAGGATAAATGCCAGCAGTGGACGCTGGTGATGTATACTGCCTAGACTGCAACATCTTAATCAAATCAATAGGACTCTGTAGGACATGGTGGAGCAGCCAAGACTGGAGAAATTAAATTCAGGGGAGGAAGCTGAAGTGAGCAGGTGACTAGAGGAGTGAAGACAAACTTGGTGGAAATCTTGGTGGTTCATGTATAGTATACATAGACATGAGCATATATAGTATGTGATACTGTTTGTGTGTTATGTATCCATTAAACTTGAATCCTCAAATAGTGGATAGCAGGGCAAATGAGCTGGAGTATATTGGTTGAAATACATTTGGGTGGCAAGTTAACTGGCATGAAGCCTAACTACTGGCAAGACTATTTTTCATTTGGGCTGCTGAAATTATTTTTAGCATTCAAATCTGAATTGCACAAACACAAATGGCAGCAGATCTTTTACAAATTATTTTAGATTGGGGTAAAATCTGTGACAGGGTTAGATATTTATGGCATTAAATACAAGGGAACGTATACAATCACAAGAGCTTTTTTGCATTACTTTCTTACTTTCTATAAAACTCAGAAGCTGGTATATTTTGTGTTGCTGTATTTTAACATTTTAACCACAGAAGAGCAGCCCATTACTATTTTGCCAATATCTGACAATCAGATTTTTCTCCTGAGTTTAATACAACATGCAACAAACATTACATGCATTTGCTCATTACTGAACGTATGCAGTTGATGTTTAAATTTGTTGTTTGTTATTGTTGTTTGGGATTTTGAATGCTGTACAGAGAAAAATAACAGAACAATAGCTAATTTAGAACATGGTTACTGAAAAATTGCTGACGCTTAGCCCATACAGAAAAAAACAAAAACAAGAAACTATTCAACCGAAGGTTAAATGGCATGTTAACACAGTCCGAGGTTTCAGGGCATCCTGGGGACTCAATTGGCTAATGCACATACCATGTACCTGGGTTTGAATCCAGCCTAGGACCTTTGGCCCATGTCATCGTCCTATTCAGCCTGTCTGTCTTTACTGTGATCATCCAATAAAGCAGAAATGGCAAAACAAGTTTTCAAAAGTGTGTGTGTGTGTGTGTGTGTATGTGTGTGTGTGTGTGTGTGTGTGTGTGTGCGCGCGCGCACGTGCGTGTGTGTGTGTGCGTGTGTGTGTGTGTGTGTGTGTGTGCGTGTATGTGTGTGTGTGTGGATGATGAATTCCCTTGGCCTGAGCTGGTGTGTCACTGACGTGCTGCTGGCCTGTAGTGGACTTTCTCCATCCTCGTTCTATTGATTTAACCGCTCATACCCTCATTCCTCATTCCCTGCTTAAACAAATAAGGATTATATAAACATCAAAACAGTGCTAGTGCTATTCCAACAATACAATTCCTTTAGTCCCAAATATAGACTCACATTCCTTCTTCTCTATCAGGCTACACTTAACAATGCTCAATGATATATCCAATTAGAAAATCTTAGAGCATTCAATCTCCCTGACATAAAATATTGGACCTTTACATACACAAACAGTCCTTTATTGTAGGTACTGTATATGTTGTTTCAGTTTTTGCAGTAACCAGTAGAGTGCAGCATTAAACAATTTCAATCATATACCAATGTTCAAGATGCCACTCAGACAGCCAATGCAACTACATCCGATTGTCTCAAATCATTTAGTTCTAAAGTCCTTACATAGTAAAACAAGAAACATACATATATTGTATTTACAGAAGATGTTAAAATGCGCAAATATTGTTAATATACAGTATGTATATAAACAGCTCCAGTTGTCCCTTTGCTCAGAGGAGAGCAGTAAAAAGTTATGTGAACTCAGAGATGGATTAATTAATTAAAAAGAAAATACTGCTTTAAACCCTGTGACAACCAAAGATGAAGTTATGGTGACATATGAAGAAATAGAGAAATGTAAAGAAAAATAAAGAAATGTTGAGCAAATTTTTTAAGATGGCTATTTAGCCCTAAATGACACAAGGGATCAACTTACAAAGTCTTTACTGTTATTTGAAGATTATACTTTAAGATACATTCTTATAATTAGATATAATTTCTATATATGTTATAGAATATAGAATATATTTTCCAAACAGATAGAACACAATTCTGTGCATAACTCCAGTACAAACATTTGACCCTTTCTGTGTGAAGTTTGCATGTTTCGCCCATGTTTGCGTGGGTTTGCTCTGGGCGCTCTGGTTTCCTTCCACATTCCAAAGGCGTGCAAGTCAGGTGGGTGGAGACTCTAAACTGTCCATAGATGTGAATGTGAGTAATTGTCTGTCTGTCTCTGTTAGCTCTGTGATGGACTGTGATGGTCAAGGGTGTTGGTTTCCCTGCCTTCCACCCAATGCATTCTGGGATAGGCTCCAGCTCCCTGTGACCCTGAACAGGAATAAGTGGGTAAAGAAAATTAATGGATGAATGAATTTGTTGTCTTGCTTTTTCTTTCATTATTTCCTTTTTTCTGCTGTCCTGATCACATCCCAGGTAAAGTCAGCTCAAGCCAGGGCCTCAAGTTCTCTGGCTGCAATTCACACTGAGCTGTAAAGGCATCTGACTGAAGATTTTCACCTCTGTGAAGAAGGTGGAATGCCAAGCATACATAAATAGGTGAGAAATACTTGCAGCACACTTTACAGTCTGGACACAACACAAAAAAATAAATGCACTGATGAACAACAATGAAATGTGCTTGTCATTTACCTATTTGAATTGACTATTTGAAGATACCTCGTATTTATATTAAAGTTCTCTGCATTCTTGGCTAAGCTCAAAGCCGAACTGTTTGCTTTTCCATAGTTCTCTCCCCTGCTGATTGGCAATCTCCACACACTAACTCTTTAGGACATGAGAGGACAGTTGTGGAGCCACCAGGCATGAAACCAGCTGGGAGGCAAATCCACAGCCAAGGGCATCATAACCAAAAAAAACAAACAAAAAAAAAAAAAAAATTCAAAAATATCTTTGACCCCAGAAAGAGCTGGATTCCATTCTTTCTATTTATAGGGCAAATATTTACAACAGACATCCTACGCCTCTGTGTGTGTGTGTGTGTGTGTGTGTGTGTGTGTGTGTGTGTGTGTGTGTGTGTGTGTGTGTGCGTGTGTGTGTGTGTGTATGTGTGTGTGTGTGTGTTTCACGCTCCATGTGAGAAGGCCAGAGCCCAGGGGTCTCATTCATAGAAATTAAGTTCATACAGACCTGATTAATATATGACAACTAGATATAATACTGCACACATACTTTCCAGCTAAACATTACGTGCCTCCAGCAATTCACCACGCAAAGAAACTTCAGTCCAGTACAGTATAAACACCTTAACTGTCATTGATTCATGTTATTTTGCATCATAGTGTGTTGTTCACACAAACACTGTATGATTTTCATCAGAAAATAGTTAGGCTCAATCAAATTATACATCTTGCAAATGTGTGTTCATTAAGTCAGGGGCTGACGTGGAGCTGGGAAAACTTTTTCATTCAATTCAAATTCATATCAAATTCAAGTTAATAAACAAATAAAGGATTAATAATTAAATAAGACATGGATCTCCATGATGGGACTTGTTCTACAATATGAGGCACCTTGAGTTGATAACTCCTGTCATACCAAATACTATGTAGTCAAGTTCAGGGTGAAAGCAGCTTTATTTTCTTCCTCTTATGGTTCATGGAAATGTATTTTGTCTTTACAACACAGCAGATAACATCAATTGCATTGAATCAATGTACACATTCAACTGAGACCTTGAAACTGCTTTCTGTGTTTTGACTCCTATCAACCTATTTACTAATCTATTCCTCCATAATTAGAGACTGATATGACAATTTATGACATGTCCTTCGTATTATCATGTACCGTTATGAGCATTCAGTGCTAGATTCTGATTCACATTTCATGTACAGTATGTAACCTTTAGGTTTTCTTTGATATTACTAATGTACATCTGAGAATATTGCACAAATTGTGTTTAATTTATCACATGGGTTCAGTAAAAGTAAACAGATCAAAACATATCAAGAATTTCAATTAAAAGTGGGTAAAGAATCACGTGGAAATATCCTTACAAGAGCAGCATTTGAAATTCAGTGAGTACACTTGACTGATGAAGACTTCTCTGTCTGTCCTGGTGTCCCATCTGGTGTGTGTGCGCATGTGTGTGTGTGTGTGTGTGTGTGTGTGTGTGTGTATGTGTGTGTGTATGTGTGCGTGTGTGTGTGTGTGTGTGTGTGTGTGTGTGTGCAGAGATCAACCAGGTCACTGTTATAGGCCTTGCTAGTTGATGGGATAGCTTCAAGGCGGCATTGCTTTTGACCTCCACAGAGATGTGAATTCTAATGAGTTACTCCGCTGCGATCTCGCTCCCACCACCTTTTAGTCCTCTTGTAAACACAATAACACCTTGCACCTCCCCCCCCCCCCCCCCCCCCCCCCCCCCCCGGATTCTTATAGCCTCATAACCCCCTTCCTCGATCCCTGTCCGCACTTATTCATACACTTGCCCGCTGACGGCCAAGTCATACAAGATGGACATGCACATAAAGAATGGCCACCCACCACTGATGTCCTTAGTCCCGAGACAGAGAAGCACGGAAAGAGTTAAGTGAGTTTTGTAGGAGATGCTAGTTCCTGTCATAGGTACATGGGAAATATAGAGTGGATGCTGATGGCTCCATCTGCTAATGCACACAGAGTACTGTGCTCGCAAAGCTGCATGAATTTAAAACAAGGCTCACCATTTGCTCTGGCATTTCTCTACCTGCTGTCCTATCTCTCTTAGAAATCATAAAAAACTAATGAGATGCTTGGGAAGTGGATTCCCCACTCTCCTTAAGAAAGCATTCCTCATGAAAATGTCTCTTTCAACCAACAGCTGCAGCAGGGAGTGTCAGAGAAGGGTCGCTGTTTGCACAATGAGCTGAATCTTCTTGTGAAGTGTGTGTCTAACTTTAACATATTTTCATATCTGCCATGAACATTTGTACATACTGTACATATTGTGAATGTTGGTGGTATGCGGTCAGTTCTTCATGTCAAGTGTCACTTACATTAAAGGAGTTTTAAACCAAAAATGACAGAAAAGAGTATGTTCCAGCCCCAAATCTGTGGTGTTACGCTGACATACATCCCCACTGAGAATGAAATGGAAAAGCTGTAAACTGTGAAAACACCTGGGGGAAGGGGTAGAGGTCTGGAGATATGGGTACATTTTAGGGTTCAAAGTGACTATCAGTGTGATAAAATGAGGCTCACTGGGTGTAAGAGCTCCAACATTCTTTGAGTTCACAAAGTCAGTCTCCCATTCATCATCGCTGATGCAGCTACAGATTACATCTTGATGACATTGCAGATTAGCTCCATGGTTTGGGAGCATTGAGAGGGAGTTATTCATGTCCACAAATATTGAATGAGGAGCATCAAGTCAATTCTGTTTTAGCATGGATGCTGTTTTTCACCACTGGCTTGCTATACACCAGATTCTTAGTATTACCACTATGTTACATTTTACTTCTGTCCCACTTCATCATATTCTCTGACCATAAGGCCACAGAACTAAGCATGTAAATAAAGCAGGAGTTGTTTTCTCTACACATAATAAGATTCTCCCGTATTTGAGATAAGATTCTCAGCTAATTGAGGTCACTCACATAGAAAAGGCCATGAGTTTTAGTTCAGTTGAAAGATACTTACAGCATACACTACTATTGTACAGAGTGTAGCCCATGTGCTACTGATATACACTTATTGATTCAAGTTCAACAGGTGGAACGGATGAGAAGCCCCTTATCCCGTATGACATCATCATTCTGTCAGCCAACGGAGAAATGATCAGTTAATCTCATCTAAACCAAAGTCTGATTTAGGATGATGTTGATCTTGTCTCCATACTTATTCTTCGTCCTGTCCTCTGGGAGCGTAGAATGGAGGAACAACAACCTCACATGAGTCCGTCCATTATGGAGTTCCTCCATCCATGTCATCCTTGTAACATTCTACGATAGCATAACGGCCATTTTCACCAATGATTCCTCATGCATGAAAATAAGGCCAGGGTCCTTTCCATTCTGAGTGAGACTTAACAGTTACACAGCAATCCAATCAGTTGCCAACATCACACATCATCGTCATCATCATCATTCTGCCTCAGCCTCCTCTCATGACTCTGTCCTCTCTGACTCCCTCTTTGAGGAAGCCGACCGACTGGATCCTGACAAAGCACGTACTGTTTCCAGATTTTCTGGAACGCTGTGCGAAACTTTTTGATGCGGAACGCGTAAACGATGGGATTGACGGCCGAGTTGCCATGGGTGAGGAGGATGGCAATGTAAAGGAGGAACATTGGTTTGTCACAGGCAGGGCAAAAGAGGGTGATGCAGTTGAGGATGTGAAGAGGAAGCCAGCTGACTGCGAAGAGGAAGAGAACAAGGGCCAGCGACTTGGCTAGCTTGAGCTCCTTGCCGAAGTAACGGCTGGGGTCCGTGTGGCTGGCTGTCACCTAGAGGCAGACAAAGGAGACGATCGTCAGCGTATACATTTATTCAAAGGGTTTAACAGTGGCTTCCAGTGCAGATTTAGTGGCTAAATTAGAACTTGCCTGATCATTGCTGTGGCTTTAGTCTAATCGATTGTGTGTGTCTAAGAAATGTGCCCGATTTTGTTATAGACAAGCAGAGCAAGGCCTCACCTTTTTGTTGAGCTGCTTGTGGATCATGTAGAAAATCTCGGCGTAGATGAGCAGCATGAGGAGCAGGGGGGGCAGCACCCAGCCGAAGAAGTTGAAGTAGACCATGTAGTCCATGCTGATGACGTTCTCAAACTGGCAGGTCACCAAGAGGTCATCGGTCACCAGGGAGCCATTGTCACGGAGACGCTGCAGGTTATTCCAGCCCAACATGGGCATCAGGCCCACTATGAAGGACACCAGCCAACACACCACCACAGCCGTGCCGGCTCGCCGCGGGGTCACCACCCGTTTGTAGCTATGGCAACAAGGGACAAGATAAACCGATGAGGAAGAAGAATTTCCATGGACAGACACAACATGACTCTGTGTATGTGTGTACGTGTTGGCGCTATGTTATCATTTCTGTTATTTTATCAGAGTGCATATCAAATTTACAAACAGCAGAGTGCATTTGCCTGTGGTCAAAACCGCCTTTGTATTAATGTATTATCTCACGAACAAAGCTGCCATGTGGAGCTACTGTCCACTCCATCTTGATCAAATACTGAATGGTAGGACAGCAGGTGAAACAGTCATTTTTCTTCCATTCTTCACTTTGACTTTAAATTGCTGCTGTGCTCTTAGATATAAGAGGTAAGTCAAATGCCAGTTCAAGCAGAAACAAGCTAAGACATTGCGGCAACACTGCTGTACAGAGTGGAAGTAGGATGGGACTCTTGGCTAAATGAACAAAAATTTGCAATCCTTTTGCGGTTTTATAGGACATCACCAGTCCTTTCTTTCCCACAAAAAGGCCGGCTATTGCATAGGTCCATGACTTAGTCATTGTCGAAAGGGCATGAAAGATTCCTGTGGTAGACTGCAACCTCTGTGTAAGACTGTTGATTTTAGAATTCAAGCTTTATTTCTGACAGTAAGTGTTGACTCAATCAGCCAAAGAGGATGAATAAATAATCTCAAAAGTCCATTCTTCCTCTCACATCACTTTCACTCTACCACATATGAGGCAACACATTCTTTCCTGCTCTTCATAACTCCTTGCTCCCTAGCTAACCTCGATATACACGCCTGAGCCAAACTACCATTCTCTCTGTTTATCTGTCTTTCTCTCTTTCTTTCATTTGTTCTTTCTGTCACTCTCTCTCTCTCTCTCTCTGTCACACACACACACACACTCACACTCACACACATACAGAGCAGAGTTCAGAATGAGTCAGGGTGATGCAGACACAACACAGGATGAATGAATGCTCACAGGATGTTGAAAGAGACCCCGCCGAGTTCTCTGACACAAAGCTGCCTGTGGATAAAACACTCTTGTACTCAATGTCACACACATGACACTCTCACACACACCCACAGAAAGAGAGGGAGAGAGAGAGAGAGAGAGAGAGGGAAGCTCTTCTCAACTGGCTCTTAGAGATGAAGTGTTGCGTCTTTTATTTTGTCTGGTGTAACATCACAACTCTTAATACAGCTGGTGTCACTATCAGCTGTCTGTCTGTCCGTCCCATTACAGGTTGCCCCTCAAGATTACTTCCTGGGTTTGACCGCAGGCCATCTATACTTTCCAGTGGGATTTCAACCCTGTTCTCTCAGACATCAGCTTCAAGTAAACACCTGCAAATCCTCCAGCCAAGTGGAAAGGCCTGAGCACACAGGCGATAGCTGGGCATTTTCATATCAGACAGACCGCCTTTATCATGACAGTGGGCTTCCAAACCACCTCTGCTATAAACAGCAATCTGTGGTTCTTAAATTGTGTTCCCTCAAACTCCCCACGGGTCGGTGGGGGAGGGGACTCAATTTCTGATTCCCATTTTCACTTCACCTCTAGATAGTAAGGTTTCACTCAGTGCTAAATGAAATCTAAAACAAGTGAGATGGGAGTTTGTGGCTAAGATGAGAAGTGGGTGAGATGGAGGTATGTGGCTATAATTTTCTCAGATAAGTCCCGACTGTAAAATGTACATCTTTTTTGGTTGTTCTTTGTGCACCAATACCACTTTTTCTGCTGTTTCTGCTGTCTTTTTTTTTCAATTAGCGAGATCTCAATCTATGAAAGTGTCAGAAACATGTTACATGAGGTTTTTTGTATCCAATTTATTGGGCAAATCCTTTGATATGGATTCTCCATTGCCCTGTATCCAGTACCAATATCAGTATAGATGCATCCCTGGCTCTTAGTGTTGAGAAATCCTGCAGTACACACTGATAAATGGCAGACAGTAAGCCTATCAAGCTGAAGTAATATTACACTGTAGTTTAAATTGTCAGTGTAACCTTTATTAATGATAAATACCCGCTTTATTCTCTATCACCCTTTCACTGACCATTCAATTTGAGTGCAAATGTCTGTATGTGCATGTATGCATGTTTCTATGTGTGTTGGGTGCCAGCTTGAGAAATTACGCAATCCATCAACCAACCACCATGAGCCTATTGACCAATCATGCATTCTCTGTCAGTCTCTCCCAAGCTTTCTATTAAAGGAGTCATCTTAAGGGACAAACTCATTCAGGGACAAGGCATCCTATTCTAAAATCCATTAGACAGGAAAGAAGATGCATAGTTGTAATTATTATATCTGCAATTTGAAAGGCTCCCATGGGGAGACATGAGAGCTCATGAGAGCAGTTACCATGCAACAGAGATGCCGGCTTCTACAACATCTGTGATAGTGTTGTTTCTCCCATTTTGGATTTGCAGTGAACTTATAAAGCCTCCCATCAAAGATAGATGCTATGGAAATGCAGCTTGTCAAGGGAATGTTGTGTTGGTTTTAGGTGTGATTTCTTCACTTAATTAAACAGCAGGGTTGGGGTCAATTCATGAATGAACTTATCAATTCCAATTCAACTGAGGAATTGGAATTTGAAACTTGACTTGGAATTTCAGGGAGTTCAATATAATTCAATGAAATTCAGTGAAATTACATGTTTTTTTTTTCTTATAAATTTGCATACCTGAGATTACATAGTGTTATATATTATCAGTAGTACTGAATAGCCTATCATAAAATGTTACAGGAACCTTTCAGGTGGTATTTGATCCATAACATGTAATCGTAACACATACATTATGATTGAATGTATTTGATTTGTTTAACTGTATTTTATTTGATTCATAATGTTTGATTCATAATGTTTAGCAAGTCAAGACAAACTCTCTTAGAAGTGGAATTCCATGGAATTTAATGGAATTCTATTCTGTTTCCTGTCATTCCAATTCAATTCCAATTCTGTTTCCTTAGAGCTGGGTGACATTCCAATTCCAACTCCAGGAACTGAATTGGAATTTGCCATACATTCTCAATTCAATTCATATAGCCCCAACTCTGGTAAACAGGGTGTTGACCTCAGCCAAATCACACGCACATTTTCCACTTTTCTATTTTCATGTGAATTCTTCTATAATTTTAGAATGGCCCATGAGTAGCCTAAGGGATAAAAAAAATAAAAGATTTAAGCCATATGACTTCCACATGCTTTTTCACATGTGTGTTTAGTCCAAATTGGGAGCGCAGCTTGCCTCCCCACAGGTGCGAAATTCAACAGCTTTTAAGTGCCAAATGGACCTGGCCGTGGAGCCTTGTTTTGCTCTGTCATGCAAAGGTAAAATAGTGAGCAAAACATACGAAGAGACTTTCCTCAAAATAGTGAGTGAAACATGGAATAAATGTCCCTTTTCTGTGTACCCAAATAATCTAATTCAAGTGATGATAGATTACTTATGTATTATTATTATTATTATTATTATTAGTAGTAGTAGTAGTAGTATTATTACCATCAGTAATTCCATGTCCAAGTCTTTATAGCGATATTATAGGCTACCCCTGGAGATTAAATGATATAACGTCGGCCTACCATAAGGTCACTGTAAAAATCATTGACTACCACAGACACACTATGAGTCCCGATAGGAAAATTATAGTAATACTATAGGAGATTAAAAAAAAAAAAAAAAAAAATCATAATGTACGATAAGATCACTATAAACTCACTAATCAGTATCACAGACACACCTTAAGTCCATATGTAGGCTACTAGGCCTATAAGAATTCCATAATGATTTTTTGTTCCTGCGCCGCAAATAACAAGAAAATGAAGTGATGAGTGACCTTGGCCAGAACAGCGGTCCGGACATAGAATGAGACAAGACAAAGTGAAAACTGGAGGAATTCACCTTTAGACCCTACCTCATGGGTATTTTAACTCTCAGGTAGCGGTCAATGGCGATGGCCAGCAGCGCCAGGATTGAACTTTGCGTCAGGACCAGCACGGTGCAGGCGACCAGCAGGCAACTGTAGAAGTGCGTCTGGAGTCCGATGCTGATGGTTATGGCGAGAGGGATGACAAGAGCCCCGACCGCAATGTCAGCCAAGGCCAGGGAGACGATAAAACAAAACGTGGTGTCTCTCAGGGACCGGTTGATACGCACAGCCCAGACTACCATCACGTTACCGATGACCGAGGACACGGCGATCACCACCTCCATCCCGATGTAGAGGGCTTGAGAGGGAGGCAGACCCGAAGGCATCTTCACGGATGCTGAATGAAATGTGCGCTCAGCAGAGAAATACACACGTCGCGTAAATTCCTTGTATGAGTTTTGGGACACCGATGGAGAAACTCTTCCTTAGGTGTCGCATGTTTTAGCCTATGTCCCACTGAGGTATCGGTCGCGTCAGTTGAGCCAGGCTGCTTTAGGATCTGGTCCAGGACATAGACCTACGCGCTATAGACGCATAACTTCGTCTCCACATACGCTCCGGAGGGGTGATTCCGGGAATTGGAAGTGGCCCCCGCAGTCCGGTTGGCGGAGAGACAGGACCGACCCCCAAATGAAAGTGAATGAGTCACACTCGGGTTCCAAAATGATACCAGTCTGATTACCAGTCTTACTTACTTCACTGTCAGTCATCAGAAATCAGAGATCGAAAAAAAATACAATAGAATTCGACTGTCCGAGTGTATCCGTCGGACATATGAGTCATTTTGATCGGCCGGTTTCATCAGCCACTCCATCCGTCACCAAGGCTATTATCCTTTCAGGGTTTGTTTTGGCTCTTATGGGACAAATATTTATTAGTCTCAAGATGGGAAGCATCATATTTCTTGCGAAACAGTCCCGTTTTAGATACGGTGACTGCTGTTTGGGAAATAACTGAGATATTAATCCTTTATCTTATCGTCCATTCTCAGTATAGGCTATTACTTTCTGGAAAGTCACATGTGCACGGGTCTCGCTGAAAGCTCATCCTGTCCTCCGATACGGGGGTGGACGCGCAGTGGAGCCCCGAGGAGGAAGAGGACATAACACATTAAATCATTTGACTCTGACACCGACACAGCTTATCACCATTCACACTGATCAAAGATGCCACAACAATAAAAACAATACAATGCAAATTTAAAGAGGCAGCGAATCACACCAATATGGCCAGTGTGGTAAATGACATGTTACTCAGTGATGCAGTGGCAAATAGTAAGGTGCATAAACCATGATCTTAGTGATCCTCATAAACGACCACCAGTGTAAACAAAATCAATTAACTTATGTTTTTTGTTGTTGTTTTTGTTTTTTTCATTTAGTTACCCTATCTTCACATAACTTGTATTATTTTAAAACTCCTTAGTTTTGATGTATACAATGAATTTATGTCAGCCTAAAAGATGATGAACTGAACTGAACTGATGTTACTGCCTGAAAAGATGAACCCCATAGCAGCGTAGTCCATTCTGTTATCAACTCTGCAGTCACACACTGCATGCTCAGAGGCTCAGATGGAGAGTGGGTGAACGTATGAATTGTACCGGCAAGGCTGTGGAGCTTTGACCATGAAAGGACAAAGGGAGAGGAAGCTGGAGGAAGACAAAAAGCTCATTCATGTTGTGACATGAATGAACGTCTTACAACATCTGCTTTGGTATCACTGAAAAAACATCATGGAGTTCTCAAGAAGCCACGCACACACACACAGTCAGTAGGATTAGACATCAGGACTCATTCAAAATCAACTCCGTAATCTGAATAGCAAAAATGGTTACAGATCAACACTCTCCATTAACAGATAGAAATGGATCAATATCTGTGGCTGCTCTCTCTCTCACCTGGACCACAGTGAAGGTCCTTCAGCTGAGTGTGATTCATGTCTGTCTCTATAATAGAGCACTCGTCCCAGTGTGTCATCACTGACAAGGTAGCAAGGTAATTTCCACCTCATTCAGAGGGGTGGAAATGATTCTGCTTAATTAGTCATGGTACAACTCATTTCAGGGTAGGGAAGTAGCCTATTCCAAAGAAATGGTTTTGAAGAAGTTTTGACATCAAGAAATAAGAATCAGTGATTTTTTGTTAAGGGTGTAGCCTACATATGTAGCATTTTGGTAGCACTTTACATTACAGTACACAAATTAATAACTAATTACAGATAAATTATCAGAAACTAATTAATTTCTGGTAATAACTATTTTGTAATTATAATGTGTAATTTTTCAGTTAAATGCCGCTTATTCCTGGTGATAACGAGTAATTATTAGCATGATAACAATACTACATTAATGTAGTAAGTTTTGCAATCATACTATGTAATATTTTGGAAACACTGGCTTATTGGTCATTTCCGTCTCTCTTAAATGGAACTTCCATATTCTGGTTCAGAAGAGGGATGAGGTTGTTACACTATATTACCCAATACCTACTATGAAAGTACTAGATAACACCATAGGAACTGTACTGCCAAGTAAAGTCAGGCTTGATACCTCAATATTACACAAATTTTACTCTGTAGATGCTTTATTCCTTGGTTCAGTCGCGTGATGAGGTAGTTACCACATCACCTCTTCAAACAGAGCCATCTGCCAGCTGTGTCAGAACAGGACTGTAGCAGAATCTGGCATCACTCAGTTTACCATTGAATTCATAATGATTTGAAGGGCAAGACTGATCCTACATAACTACATAACGACATAACATCACAGTTAACTCAGGTTTCAATTACAGCAATGTCTCGTGATCAAATTTGTTCTTAGAAGAGTGCATAGGTAGAAGTCCATGTCAGTGCTGTCATTCATGAACCTAAAGCTTGATTTGGGAAAAAAATCTTGGTTCCCAAATTTACTTGTGCGCATCTGAAATTGGTGAGACGCATAGAAGTTCCAGACTCACTTTTAGCTGAGTCATCGTCTTCCCAGACCTATAAGGCCTTATCTTATTTGGTAGAACACCCTAATATTTATGGTACATGACTATGATTTTTATGTGATTCACAGTTCGTGCTGACTTTCTGCACTCACTCGCAGAAGAAAATGTCCTGAAAACTATTTTCTTAAGACCAATCCCTTCAGAGGAATGATTTCTGACTCGATGACACACAAGCTGTTTTTATTAGAGGAGTCATTGGAGAAAGAGAAATCATTTTTTTAACATTTTCATTTACCTACCTTAAAATTTGTTAAAACTCACTGAGATGAGCAAAATAGATTATGAAGTTGTTAATAGCGAACATGAGCTATCAGCAAAACACAGCAGAGCACAGCACTGTTTCTTTTAATGCTGCTCTGTGGATGAACATGGTCTTAATATATGACTCTTGGGTCTTGTGCCATGTGTTATGTACTTTTGTGTACTGATGCTTATATGTTTTTATGCTTGTTTTTATGCACCTGGCTGCAAGGAGAACTGAACTGAACTGAACTGAACTAAACTGAACTGAACTAAACTGAACTGAACTGAACTGAACTGAACTGAACTGAACTGAACTGAATTGAATTGAATTTTAACTGAGTAGTGCAGTCTTGCCAACTCTCTTCCAAGGAAAGTAGCAGTTGGCTGCTCAAAAAGTCACCCAATAGTCATCAGATGATGTCATGTTCTGAAAAGTCACTAAATCACACAGTGGGCTTTATCATGTTGTCTTTTGCTGCTCCACCTGGATCTACATGGATGTTTTTTAGCACACAATAAAGATATAAAATCTCCATCTCACCTTTTAAAAGTGAAAAGTAAGAATGAATCCTAACCAGGTATAGTCCTATATAGCCACAGTTTCTTATTGTTTTCATCAACTGATTGTTTTTTTTACTATTTTTATGATATAAACCAGTGCACCACACATCAAAACAATATTTTGTACCAAACTCTGCAAGTTTGTTTTACTTTCTCTCTGTCAAACTTTCTTAGAAATTAACCTTAGTCTCGGGGAATGCTTCCCAGCATGCTTTCGGGTCCATTGTGTTGTAATCTGTGTGGTGGTTGTTGAGCCGTGATAATTTAGGGAGAGAACGTGCAATTCCTCATCAGCCCTCTCCAGCTCTGCATAAATGGAGGGAATTGTTCAGACACTTTACTGCTGGGAGGAGCCTCACATCACATGCCCATTATTTGCTGACCTATACACCAAAAAAATGAGCTACAGCTGAAACGAGCGATACGTGCAATACCTAAAACTGTGTCCCTGCTGCACAGCCAATCCCTTTATTTTATTTAAACAACCAACTCTTGCCTGATGAGGGAGGTTTTGGAGTCTCACATCTCTCAGGTTGCAACAGCCAGGATTTCAGGCAGTGGATCACGACAGTATATAAAAATGTGTTTACCTATGTTTAGTTTAGTTTAGTTTAGTTTAGTTTAGTTTAGTTTAGTTTAGAAGGAAAGGAGTGCAAACTGTGCAGGTATAAGGCAAAAAAACATGAAGGGCTTATGAAAATGTCTCACCTCCAAAGAAAAAATAAAAAAGAGATGACAAACAATGACACAAATGACAACAAAACTCAACATGGTGAGAATGGTACGATAAAATGCATAAATAAGAGAAATAAATTAAGTAGAAGTATGCATGTGTTTGTGTGTGTTCAAAGAAGGAAGGAGAGAGGGATGAAGAAGAGGAAGGAGGTTTTAACGCAATTTCGTCCATCAAACAGGTTTTAAGTTTATATTTGACACTGTTGAGAGATGTAGATTCATTAGAAATGCATCCATCCTTTATAAGCCATCGTGAAATGGCACTGAGTTTTCTGGAATCGGGTGTATGTGAGTGTGTCTGATGTTGGAAATGTGAGGTCAACTGAAAGTTAATTTTGCAGGACAGGGGAAGTGATTCTGGTTGATGCATGTATTTATAGTTGGCAGAAGTGTGAAGCTGAGTGTTAAGTCCAGCTTCTTAAAGGAGTAGTTCACCCCAAAATTCTTCTTCTTTTTTTTGTAAAGGAAAATATTAGACTTTTAGACCCACAGCGCAATTGCTTGGCTACAAAACTCTTGGGATTCTTCTGCATGAGCTGTTTGGAGAAATGTGATGGACATTTTCTGCTTTTTTGGAGCTGTAAAATGATGGCCCCATTAACTTCTATATTTAGTAAGAAGGCTGAGATGGAACTATGGGGACAAACTCACTCTGTGTGTTTAGTGGTTCTACATGGGGGTGAGTAGATAATCACTGGATTTTCATTTTGGGGTGAATTATTCCTTTAAAGTGGCTAAAGTGGATTGGTAGCAAATATGGAAGCCCAGAAGTGGGAGGGTGTTATGGCTCACCCCAGTATTGACTGATCCAATAATAGAATGTGAAGGGGTGGGGGTTGTGTTTTGGGTTAGGGTGTTACTGGATATGGTGTAATTGAATGGTTGAGTACGAAGTTGAAATGCCATATCATTGCAGTCAGACTTGTATTGGTATTTTCTCATGCTAGCCAGCCAAAACAAAGTCACTTCCAGACAATGAAGGACCACAGCAAAGAAACTTAACTCTGCACGTCAACACAAACACACGTAACTGAAATGTGTCCCTCTGGAATAGTCCAAGGCCACATAATAATAATAATAATAATAATAATTTATAGCCATTGCTGCCATCTGACTCTTTAGATCACTAACAGGCCATATCTAAATGGAGCTCTGTGTGTACTATTTTGTAAACAAAGGTGGGTGTGGGTCCAGGCTTCCAGAAAAAAACTCAAAATCCATTGGATCATATGCCGTAACTCTCTACACTTCCCCTTTTTATGTCCATGTTTGTGCAGTAGCTGGCGGACACAGAGCAGACTTGTATAAGCAATGCATAAACCCAGCCAGAGAGCTTGATAACATCAGATGGATACAAATTAACCAACAAAGATACTAAATGTTGAATTGTTCTTGAGTGCTGCAGCAGTACAGTGGAGCTATCCAGGGATGCTGTGTGGTATGAACCTGACCCACTAGACAAATGGTGATAGGTGAAAAACGAATTAGTGTTAGAAATTGCTATCCCCTCTCTTTATCTGACATCTTTCCCGACTCTTTCCACTGTATATCAGTGGGAAACTTTAAAGAAAAAAAAAACTTTAAAAAGTTATATTGTGTCTATTGTTGTTTCCTATGAACTGCCTGCAATTCATCCCCTGGTAACCTTCAGAAGAAATGAGTGCCACTGGGTCACCTTGACTGTACCACAGATGCCTATAGCAGACAACATGCAGTATTAAAGGAGAAGAGTAAGAAGGCAGGTGGTAGCATCAACTTGGATTAGAGAGTTTTACACGTGGAGATGGAGAGAAGATTGAAAATGTCGGAGAGGAGTAAAGAGAATTGGTGCAGGCAGATGGAGAGTGAAAGGATCATTGATAGCAGATGCTTCCTTGTCCCATTACTGCATGTTAAAAACCCAGTAAGGCTGTAGAACTACAAGGATGCAAAACTCAATGGAGTTAAATGGATTCTTTATTACTGAACACATAGACATTGTGTTCATTACGTTCTTAGCATTATGCAAAACATGGATGTGGCATGCTTGTGCTGAAACCATACAAACAGACCAGTAGAATACAACTCCATGAGAGTAATGCTCAAATGACTGAGATACATTGAAATACCAGAACATTACATTTTCAAAATTAAACACGCATGCACGCATATTTCAAAATGCCTCGTACTGTCTAATGTGGAGTTGAGAAACCTCTAATAGCATGTATCAACAAAGAGACTCTCACCGTGGCACCTAATTATTAAAATATAGTTTATATTCAGCATGTTTTTTATTCATTTTAACTATTCAGTAAACTGATTATATCCAATGCCTGAGGTTTGGATGAGTGAGGTATTGAGATCAGTTTCTTCATGTCTGCAATGATGCACAATTTAATTGCTTTGGATTGAAATTTCTCTCTTCGACAGAATAAATTGGTCAGAAGCCTTGAGACTCAGGAGATGAGAAGTAATGGTGTTTATCTCCACCAAAGCATCTGGGACAGCGGCAGACACTATTCCCATCACAGTTCTGAAATTGATTCCCTTGAACACCATGCAGTTTTTGCCGCTGCTAGGCTGCCAATCAACCAGACAGGCTCGTCTCCCAGTATATTCATACATATTCATTGCCGGAGAGAGGTTTTTCCTCTCTGTTTGGATTTAGAAAAATTGAATTTGACCTTTGTACACAAAAGTTGCAGCACAATTGTTTTTCTCCCTAGAAGAACTTTGTTCTTATAACATTAGAAGATTGGAAGGAGAGCCTTGTCTGCTTCCAGGTATCAGTATTTTGAGGCTCCACTTTAAGTGAAATGTAAGATGCTTAAAATGATTTATGCCTAATCCTTGCAAGATATCTTGAATACTAGTATTGCTTTATGGAAAATCTGAAACTGTTTGGTTTTGGACTAGTTTGGAAAATGGTGGGCCTTGGAGTGTAAAAACAATGTGGAACATAATATTTTGTAGTCATTCATAGTTTTGTTTGCAATCATTTTAATTAGATGGTAAATTGTACATAAAATAAATAACCAGTCTTGTTTCTTAATGTCCTCTGGCAATTTATGGAATATTCCAAGTGTTGATGTGAAATGAAAAAAAAAACAATTGTTACTGTTAAATTTGATACAGTTTGGACAATCACTGAATCAAATCAAATTGAAACACAGAATGATTTGGACTGGATGTAAATGTATTTTGATGTGTTACATCAAAATGTAGAATATAACAATTTCAGGTAAAAAATATACTGATTGTGCCGCAGTTTAAATATCTGGGTATTATTATTGATTCCAATCTTTCATTTAAAGCACATATTAAGAAAGTGTGCCACAGGGTCAAGTTTAACTTAGCCAACTTTAAATATATTAGAAACGCAATGACCTTTAGTGCAGCTAAATTATACATGAATGCCATGATTATGTCACATCTAACATATTGTCTGACAAGTTGGGGACAAACTAACAGCTCTACACTAAAGCCACTGGCAACCCTCTACAAACAACCCATTAAAGTTCTGGACCAGAAACCTAACAGCTTCCATCATTGGATCATTCTAAATAGTCATAAACTCCTGAGTTGGGAAGATGTAATCACATACAAAAACCTCTGCCTGGTCTATAAAATCTTGCATAACATCACTCCTCCTCCTCTTAATTCATTCATAACCCAACGTAACAATACCAATCAGACCACCAGAAGTACCACACGGGGCAACTGTTTAATCCCATTCAGGAAAAGTACATTTGGTCAATTATCATTCTTTGTTGTAGCTATACAAAACTGGAACTCACTACCCACCCACATCAAAGATATACATACATACTCCACCTTTACAACACACCTTAAAACATGGCAACTGCACACATTAATCTCTTTTTTTTTCTTCTCTTCTCACTTCTCTTGTTCCCTTGTTCCCTTTGTATTGTTATTTGAGCTTCCTTGATGGTACCCCTCTATGTCTATAGTACCTGCCTGCATAGGTTTGTATGTCCTGCCCCTTTGCTTGTGATTGCTGTGATTATTTTCTCTTCCCTTGTTCCCTTGTCCCCTTTGTATTGTTTTTATCTCATGAACTCCATTGATGTCACCCTTACCTGCCTTCATGTGTTTGTATGTCTTGCCTCCTTTGTTTGTGCTTGATGTGATTGTGATTATTATTAGTATTTTCTTTTTTTTTCTTTTGTCTGTTCTGTTTTGTTTTTTTCTTTTAACGAATCTATTTTAGGTTGCCTTTTGTCAGCTGGCCGGGGACAACAGCTGGAAATTAGCCGTATAGGCTAAAGCTGCCCCATTTACTGTTACTGTTACAGTTAATTAATGGGGACTGTCCACGACATTATAAACTAATAAACTAAACTAAACTAAACTAAACTAAACTAAACTAAACTAAACACTGGCAATACTGTATAACACACATCAAGAAGACAAAGACTTAACAAGGTTTAAGTGACAGCCCAGTTATTCATAGGATAGGGGATGTCTGGTTCTGGCCAAAGATTTTTAAACCTTGTAATACATCTTGATAAGTGTTTCACAACCAGCGTGGGTTCTGATTTTATCAGGTATAATACAAACCGATTACACTCCATCAGTTTTTGTAATAAATCCTTTATAATCATTTTGAAATACCAACCACACTGAAAGCGATTGATGACCTCTAACTTACCAAGGCAAACTTGCTTGTATGGCTCCAATGTTGATTTCACATGGACTGCAGGGAATTTACCCATGCATTTGAGTGCTAAGGATGAATGCATTATTTTGTTGTGTCCCAACTGACAACAAAAGCCATTAATGAAGACAGAAACTAATGAGGGCAGAATGAGTGTTTTTACTCGTTTTCAGAAGCAAAACTGCCATTTACAAGATTCTAGTGGGTGACTTTAAATGCTGCCTCTGTCCTGTTGCTGTTGGATTTCCTTTCTGACCTGGCTGTTGAATAGTGAGTAGGGCTGAGCATCTTCGTACGTGATCACTGGAAGGGACAGTGGAAAAACGGTGGAACCCAGGGGATGTGTGCGTGTGTGTGTGTGTGTGTGTATGTGTGTGTGTGTTTCCTATGTTCGTGTGTCTGTTTATACATTGAAGGGAACTGAAGTTTCTTTCAATTTTGTTCATCAAACCATTTTTAAGCATTAATACACACACATTATAAACTGCACTTTACTGTCGAATTTGCTGTTTGGCTGTATTTATTTTGCATGTATTTATTAGGGAATTCCAACAATAAATTACATAGGTCAGTATTTTGCATTGCTGCACTTCATGCTCATTATACCCACTTGGAAAACTAGTTGCTTCATGTGTCTCAGCTTCTGATAAACACAGTTCTAACAGTGCATTAAGATACCAGACAGTGTTCATGTCTTCAGGGGCAGCAGGTCGCAGATGGAGCATGGAGAGGATTAGTGAACACTAAGTGTTTTGTGTAACACTTTCATGTGCCGTCCTCTGGGTTCAATGTAACATGCTAAGTCCTTTAACATGTTTGATTATTTTTTTACCCATAATAAATTCAATCAGCTCAATCAATCGAGCTATAATCTTATGTTTTTCACACTAAAAGAAATGAAAACATGGGGGAATAAATAATAGCATATACTCTAAGTGTGTGCTTGTCTCAGTTCCCCATGTGCCTCACGCTCCCTTTGTGGAAGCCAAGATAGAGTAACATCATTACCAGATGCAGCTGCTGATCCAGGAAGGAGCAACTGACCAGCTGCCAGGAACTGGAACTTAACTACAGATAATAGAAGCTGCCTGGGGTGTCAGAGGTGTCAATGCTGTGTAGAGAACTTTTTTTTTTGGCAGTGTAGCTTAACTCAGTCTTCTTCACAGCCCCCAAATTGGAATACCCACTCATCCTCACAAAAGAGAGTGAAGTCACTGCTGTCAGGTAAGAAAAGCGGAGCTTTGAGTCAAAGCTGAGTCAATGTCACATCTGTGTTGTTAATGACATTCACCAGTAGTCTCTCTGGGCCATGAAGCTAATGCTTTGGATCAGCCGTCCATGAAAAGGTGCTCTTAATCCCTTTAAATCTGCTTTCAATTTCCTAGTGAATACCTCCTGAGAAGATAAGAAATATAAACACACACATCTACTCAATTTCATTGTTCAAATAGATTACCACAAAAAACACATACACACAAGAAAAAATGAGGCAGATTTGCATACGCGGAGAATGTCCTATGTGTCAGTGTTGCATAGAGAGATAGTTTTATTTTGCCAGTGTAGCTTAACTCAGCCTCACAGCAACCTGACTGAGACGAACATCGGTCCCTCCATCTGTCAGTGACTCCCCGACCTCCTGACCAATCAGAAACAGACTGTCAGCTGAGCCCTCGCCTGTCAGCTCCTCTCTTGGTGAGCGTTGGGGCCCTCAGGTCTCCTCTGTCCACTGCTTTTCTCCCTGGACACCAATGCACCTCTGGTGACCCATCCATCTGCACTACCTTAATGGACCTCATCACCAATGGCAACGGGACCGCATGCTAGAGAAAGCTGAGCTGTCATGATAAAATCACGGTGTGTAAACAGCAATCTTGAGCTCAGCACCAACAAAACGGTGGAAATGATAAACCAGTGATGGTGGAAGTGGGCTCATAGGACTCCAGCAGGGACCTGGCAGAATTTTTACATGAAGGATTACCTACTGGACATGCTTGACAGTAAGCTGTCTCACAGCCGTTGGGCTATCACAGATCTTTATGAATATAATGAGAGATTGTTGCTAAGCCATAGATTTCACTGTCCTTTCTCTGTCTGCATGCACAGTAAATCTCTCATGAATCTCTAAAGTAGGCAGCTGTTCTTGTTAGCATGATTCAGCATGACAGTTGGGCTGTTAGCATTGAGTTGCGAGATGCCACAGATGCAGTTGTCAGGGCTCTGTCTTACTGATGGAGCTCCGCTCTGCTACAAATCTCCACTTCACATCAGTAATGTGACATTCTTGAATGATTTTGAATTGCATTTTTTAGTGATCAGACACAATGTGAGAGTCATTCTTTGCACTTATTTGCATTACTACCACTGATGGCCTGCTAATTTTTTTTGCTTTATTTTCTTATTGAGTTTCTTATAGTTATTTTATTGATTTTTTTAGTATCTAAGAAAACAACCTGTCTGTTTTACTCTTATCATTGTTATTGCCCATGTTCCCGGCATCTATTGCACGCTCAGCCGCCCAGTGGGGGATCGCTGTGTGACACGGCCCGCCCAATGTTTCTTCCATTTTTTTCCTAACAAGGTTTGTTCATGGGAGTTTGGGGTCTAAGGCTGGTGGTGCCGGGTAGGTTAGGCTATGTAGAATAGGTAGGCGGTTATGTCTTGCTCATTCTCAGTCCTTTGAGACATGCTTGTGATAAAGGGCTGTAAATAAACAAACTTGAACTTTGTTTTTAGCTAGACAATCATGTGTTTTTGACTGTTCACTGGGGTTTGAAAGGGTTTCCTAAGCCTGAGGGTGGTAGAGTTTGTCTCAGCCCAGAGAAAAGCATGCAATCCTTTAACTGAATTTATATCATGACATTAATCAAAATTGGATTTACAAGGTTTTCACATGACAGCAGTGACATGAGGACATACATTTCCTGCATATGAAGCATGTTGGCATTCTGAAACCAGAGCAGTAGAGCACAGCAGTCCAACTATTCCATTACCATAACTTAACCTTGGTCAGTGAATGTATTTGCAAGCAATGAGAAAATTCCCCAAGCTAGTGAAGGTTTGAGAGCAATCTCACAGCTGCTGGGTTGTGTGCATACAGTGTTTACTTACTTTACTTTGGGTCAATTTTCATTAATTTTCTAGGAACCTGACCAGGAACTTGAGATGTTTTGTTGTTACAAAATACAGAATGAACCTCAGATTACTTCTAGTCAGTTTGGAAAGAGAGATAAACTTAAACATTCATGCTTTGATTTACTGTATTGTACAAAAGTGCTCGGAAAAAAAACAAAACTGGGTGAACAACAAACTACTAGTATAGATAGCATCAAAGACATCAGGAAACTAACAACACCATCCCATATTGTATTTCTTGACCTTCAAGATCATTCATGCCTCATCCATTCCAGATTATGGATCATTCAAATTCTTTCTGCATTTCTTCAATGTGTGTATGCCCTTCAATCCTGAGATAACAGATGCTCTGCCCGTCATTGTCTGGAGCTGCCATGACTTTGTTTGGAATCCTGCAACCTCATCAAATGAACCACTCCTCAAAGTTTACCTCCAAGCTGATAGGAAAGTCAACTCCATGCTGTGACAGTTGGTTTTGGCTAGATGGATGAGGAATGCAGAATGAAAAGTTATTCAAAATGCTGATGGCTCACAAGGTTGCAGCTAATCTATATTCCTTTCATTGTTGGTACAGAGAGTCAGTATGGTGCCATGCCCGTCTCTACTGCTGTTTTTCAAGGCCACACACACACACACACACGCACGCACACACACACACACACACACACACAGGTGCTATCAAATGGCTCTGATTGTGTCATGTGGCAAATTTGCTGACTTTCTTTTTTTCCAGAAAATGTGTTCGGTTCTGCAAAATGCCATGGAAACCCTATTTCATTTAGCACAAATGCATAAATTAAAAATATAAATTAATAAATTAAAAACAAGATATAACAACAATAACAACAATAATAATAATAATAATAATAATAATGCTAATAATAATACATACAATACAATAATACATGTGTTTGGCTCCAGCCACCACTCAATAACGTAACCATAGAGACTACATTTTGTGACGTATTTTGCTGATCGTTCGGAAACAGCAATAGTGTAGGCCCTAGATTTGTTGTGTTACTATTTTAACATAATATAGTTTACTATATTATGGGTTTCCTCCAGGTGCTCCGGTTTCCTCACAGTCCAAAGACAGACAAGTCAGGTGGAGACTCTAAATTGCCTGTAGGTGTGAGTGAGTGTCTGTCTATCTATGTTAGCTCTGTGATCGACTGGCGACCTGTCCAGGGTGTTTCCCTGTCTTCTGCCCAATGCATGCTGGGATAGGTTCCAACATCATGTGACCTTAAAAAGGATTAATTAAACAACATGATCTCATAAAATGTAATGAAATGAGCACGAAGTCTGAAATGCAGGTTACGTGTTGTGGATACAAATTATGTGCATGTGGGACATGCTAAAATACTAATTTTAGTGTAAACCAAGAATAGAAATGCGAAATGACGACCGACCAATTACTGCTTTGTTGTCTTAAAAGCGGGATCATGTTGTTGAATCTGTTTACAAACGGGTTACATGTCAGTTTTCAGGCTATTTTTGTGGCCTCATTCAAATGAATGGGAAGTAAAAATCTGAACACTACAAACTCGTCCAGCTGCATCCGATCCGACAAGGCCAAAGCAACGCCTCATGATTGCACCAGTGCCACAGGAACGTACAGCACTTGCCCCAAGAACAAACTCTCCTTTCTGTCGTTAGGCTCATATATAATCACATGAGGACACATGATAGACACATACTGATCAATATTCTAAAGAAAGCAGATATCCTAGCCTAAAGCAAGACATAAAATGCAACTTCTCTCCACATGGGAACACGTATTTCTCTCACTTTTTGTGCACGGAGCACGTTTGCATCTTAAGACTTTGTGCTTATTTCACAAAATTTCAGGAGATCGAGCTGAAAATAACCCAATATTAATAATACAACACTGTGTTTGGCTCATTGCTAAGGTAAACGGGCCCCGGCCAAGTTTTGTAAAGTGGTTCTGGTTCTCTGACCCCTGCCTGCCTGTTTCCTGTTTGTTGTAGTAGCAAATACGAAGCCTGGTCCTGTGCTGTGTCCTGGAAAATTGAAAGGCTTTATCATCTGATTCTGGGCAATAGAGGAGATTGTTACACCCAGGACTTTCTTCTTGCAACCCAGGACTTAGGGATAAGAGCCATGTTTGGATTGCAATGGGATTCGTCTTCCATGTCTGGTTTGAGGATAGCCAGATGGATTTTGTTCCACAGAACCAGTACAGATGGTGGAGTGTTGACAAAATGTTGTACAAACAACGGAACAAAACGTTGCATCTGCTCATTGCTGCTGTTATGTTGTTAGGCTATGGGCTTTAAGGTTTGCTCATGGTTTTTACATACATTTTTACATTTATTCATTCACATTATTCAACCAAGATATTCCTATGATAACATATGCTCACAGTGCTGTGATCTGCCACCTTTGTACCAGAAAGTGTGATCAGACTCAGAGAGCACTTTGCCCTGCATTGCTCCTCTCCTCTGGCCTGGAAGCAAACGGCTATCGTTGGAGTCAGCTGATTGGACAGTGTGTTAAATAATTGCTTCTGGATAGCATCTTGACCCTGGAACTGCATTTCACGCCTGGGCAACAAGGAAGAAAGACCTTAACTTGGCTGGAGTCCAAGATAATTACACAACAGGAGACAAGCACATGCCAATTCTTCACTTTTTCACTTCGTAGTTCCTCAAGTTAGGGTTTCAGTAATGAATATTGATAAATGCTGTTGTAGAACAAATTAGATACCGTGCCACCAGCTTTGATTTCTTGCTAATCTGAGCATCGTAATAACATAACTGACTGATTCCTTGGCAAACCAAAGAGCTGACAACATTACCTTCACACTTCAAAGAAAAGGATTATCAAGCCATCAGGATTTAAATTTGAGAGTCACGCCATAAAATAATTTATCCCTGTTTGTGTGCGCATGTGTTCGTGAGTCTGAGCTCTCCAGCAGCCAAGCACATACTGGAGCCCCATCACAGTTAATGAGGCCAAAGCTCTTTCCATCCCAGCAACCCTACGGCCTCAACACTGATTTTAGTGGGTACAAAGAAACGCAAATACTCTCTCTCTTTAAAACTGGTGAGTTTATAATGTGCACTAAAATAAAGTTGGGCAGCATGGCTATAATGCAGTTCACATTCCTTTCCTGCCAGAGGGAGTTTATACTTTTGCATTCCTTAAGTAGATATGAGATTCCTGGATAGATTTTGTACCATTCTGTCCTCTCTCTCACACTCTTCACACCCACAGTGAGCTATGTGGCTGTGGATTGCCTTGGCACCGTCAATTTATCATTTTGATTAGTCCTAAGGGAAATGAGTTTGCTCACAATAAAGGATGTTGGGCATTAGTAGTAGAATGTAAATAGATTTATGTTTTACGATTTGTTTCACTTCCTCACAGAGTTTTCCAGGAAATCTTTATCTGCGAGTGTCTGGAATGTGCAATTCAGCTGAAAAGGAAATCAGAGGCTTCGAGGTGCCAAACCAGGACACAGATGGTTTGAAGTGTGGCAATGGTTATTCAAATTCATACGGGAGAAAATGAATGCTTCTTACAAGCATCAAACAATTTAGGCACAATTAGGCAAATTTAGGTCCTTAACATCGTCTGTGATTTGTGTTTTGGTCTCAAATTCAAATGAACAATGTGAAAGGCAAGTGTGGCACTGAAGGAGGCATCAAACATTTTAAATTGGTGGGTTATAATATCAAGCAGACAATTTATCCTCCAGTAAAACCAAACAAATAAGTAAGTAGTGATTCATTAGACATCTAATCTGGACATCATGTAGGTTTGTGATGAAAAACACTTTGTGTTGCTATATAATATTTTGACATTGTGAAGCTATTAGCCTGCATCATTTCCTTGTACATAAAGCCAAGCTTTCTCGTGTTATGTTGCTGTTCAATTCAGTTAATGCTACAAAAAGTTATTTTCTTCTCCCCAAGAACAAATCACAAAATTGTTCCTTCACAGTGGTGCAATGTTATGCCCCTGCCTCTGCAGCAACATGTTCCCCCTGGCTTAGAATGAAATCCTGCCACGACCGTTCTCCTTTGTCTCAACCTCTCTCTATCCCTCTGACTTTTGTTATATCACTATTAAACAAACACACACGAAGACGGGCTTCATGTTTTTCATAATGAAGTGGAAGCAATGCCTATTAAACAGAGATAAAGATAATAAAATTGTCGTATCTGTTTGCTAATTCAGCAGAAAAGGTTGGTGGCATACAATAAGACAACAACAAACAACAATTACTAAGACGACCGCAATGAGAAGAACGTGTCAGACACTCAATCTTGTCGACAAGTTCTCTGAGAAGCACATGATCAAGGATGAATCAGAGTGGGTGCCATTGTAATTCATGGCCATATTGAGTCTCAAGAGGCGTACAAAAGAAAGCCACTACTCCAGATCCTCCTTTAGTTCCTCTCAGACAACATCAATTGTACAGAGGAGTTAAAAGAAAAGGCACTGGTCAAAGGCAAGGAATCTTGCTAAAGCACCTCAAATAGCTTGTGCTTTCATTCTATTATCCGGTTTAAAGCACAAAATGGATAAAAGGGGCACTTATAGTAGGCCCTGACTCACTAAGACTGCATTGCGTGAGCAATTGCTCAGTTCTTTGCTCCTCAGTTGCTCAAGCTAATACCACAGACTTTCCATCTTACTCAGAAATTTATGCAAATCAAGTTGTAGCGCAAACAAAAGATCACTGCGCACCAAAATAGCTCCACTCAATCACTACTTACAAGTGCAGGCTGTGCACTGCATCTTTTAGGCTAATCCACTAAGGCCTGCTAGAAAATAAATGAATTAAGCACACATAACCCCAAAAGCATGCATGCTTTTGGGGTTATGTGTGCTTCATTCATTTATCTTATTGGGATATCGTCTACAGGTCACTATAATGACAAACCATATGGTTTGTCATTATAGTGACCTGTAGACGATATCCCAGATGCAATACTCTGTCCTTACTCACCTGGCTTACTGGTGATGATACCTGCAGCTGGCAGCAATAGCAGCCATTCTGCATCCAAACTTATCACATCATGCTGAATATCTAAACTTATCACACTGTCTTTTTATTCACTCCAATGTTTCAAAAGATCTTTTTTGCGCTGCAATAATTGGGTGAGTCGATGTTGAAAAGTGTCAATGAACATGGCACTACCTCCAATTTACATGGACTCATTTACACAAAATATCACGATTTACACATGCATGACCATCACAAGTGCAGTGTGGCTGTATTTTCTTTCAGGACTAATAGGCATGTTCTTGTATGTTTATAAATAGCATGGCATTCAAATTGGGTCATTTCAAAGGTGTCGTGTGTGCTCTATGCAACCATAAACTTTAGAGGGTTGGAGCTGTGAATGTTTTCTTTCTGAACTCTTTCTCTGTCCCTGACAGTTCAAGCTGTTTGAAAGAAAAATGCACCTTCAATCCCAAACCTATCACAGATTCTGCAGTAGGTTTGAATGAAATCATTTAGTTTTAGGTACTTAGCTGATGCTCTTACCCAGAGTGCAGAAGATTAGGTGATTTTCATGACATAATAGCTTGCGGAGGAAATTTCAAATTCTCTGAATTCAATCCAGTTTTTAGAGGACAGAGGTTATCCAGGGCAGTTGAGCAATGTGTATGAAACTGCTGTAACCTGACATCTGTTTCCTCTAGACTGAGTTATGAGGAGTGACAGGGTCCAGCAACATACCAGAAGGGCGTGACTCTGCACACGCAAACATTCCTTTTTGTCCATATAACCCACCCATTAAATCTTATTTTGGTAGCCATGAGGAAAACCACAACCCTCCCCTTACCAACCCTAATGCTCCAAACAGGGACTGGGGACGCATGATTTGCAATCAGGAATTAAGAATATTGCAATAGGAAGTTGTCAAAAGTCATGTTGTCAACAACAGGGGATTCTTGGACTTCTGAAGGGACATGCTGGGAAAGTGAAGCATCATGGAAAAAATGGGATTAGTGGTTTAGTCGCCTGCAGAGGCTGTGAAAATTACTAGTAAGTTAAATGTGAATACAGTTGGAACATTCATGTAACTTGTATCAAAATGAATACTCTAGGCTGTGGTTGAGTCTGACTTAAAAACCGTGCATCAATGAAACCGACTCAGCTCATGAAGAAGAAAAAATGGGTTTTAAAAAGGGGGCATTTTTGCTTAAGGTCAACTTCATTAAGGAATTTGTTTACCTAAGAGGCAACTGCATCAGCACACTCTCTTGAATAGCCATGTTATGGTGCTCTAATGTGAGATTAATTGTTAAAGTGTGCACGCCTGGCATCCTCAGACAGTGTGTCTACACAAATTGCTGCTGTCAGCAGATATTTTAGATGCTTTGTCATGGCTGCTAAAATGGTTTGTGTCCAACATGTGGTATTCAACGTGTGTCCACCTACTTTCAAACACTTACAAGAAAATGTGTGAACTGAAACCAACCTTGATTAAGGCGATTAATCAACAATTTTAAAGTAAAATTGTTTACAGAGGGGAAAGTGCATCCATCATTATCAAGTTTGCTTAATTTCTCACAGGATTTTATGAGAATGAATAGAAAACAGAGAATCTATTCCCTTCTCTCAGTTCACTATGATGCTGCGTATAGGTTTGCTTTATCAATCTTTGCTGCACAGAAAATTCTCAAAAAAGGACAAACAATAACCTTTCACGTTTTCTAAAAAGTACACTGAAGATCCTCACTAGTCTATATAAACAAGTAGTGAAATTCAGATAGAGGAAAAGCAACTAGAAAGACCTCTCCTTGTCCTGAATCTCCTATATTCACCTGTTGGAGTTACTTTCTTTGTCTGCATTCACTCTTAATTTCTTGGTATACCTTTCCTTCTCTCACTTGCCCCCTTATTTTTACCTCTCCCTTCTTCCATTTTTCTCCTGTGGCTCCAGTATCGACTGAGACAGGAAGGTGAAAGTCATTGCGATGCAGCACACAGCATCACAGTAACAGAGCAGTATCTCTCCTAGCTGGACTGTGGAAATGACCTCCACGTATATCCATGTAGTATGTGGATGTCATTTATAGAAGGTGTTCTAGTATATGAATCATTTATGCAATACACTTAACGCAAATTCAAAACTGGCTTCTATTTTTGGTATTGTAGTGGACTTGACAGCAGGCTTGACCAATTGCTGTTCTTGCGGACCTTGCCCAACCAATAGAAGGCAGTCCCCTTGTGATCCAGGGGGGTTAAGTATACATAACCGAAAACAGAATTTCATTTGGGTAAACAGAGTGAATTTACAGGGTTTCAATCAGGGGGCATGGGACACAGGTGTATTTTTACATAAAAATCTAGTCTAGTTTAGCTTTAAGTTTAGGATCTTAATAGAAAAATGAACCCCTTTGAAACAGAAAATGTGTCAATCACTGAAGGAGCTATTTTTTAGTACTGACAGCATACCATTAGTTACGTGTTGTTGGTGCTTTGAAAAGCCTTTTATTGTTTTTATACTTCCAAGGACAGTCCTAAATGTCACTGAATGAGAACCTTGCTCAGACCAGAAGCTCATCTAAGCTAAGTGGATTTCTGGCATTTGACATTCACTACAGTGCTGCCACAGTGTGTGTGTGTGTGTGTGTGTGTGTTTGTGTAGTGTGTCACTCACTGCTGGTGCACAGCCACAGTTAACGTCTGTTCATACTGTAACAAGCATTCATGTGTTTTTATTCATGTTGCATTGCTAATGCGCAGTTTTAAAACAGAACAGATGGTATTTGAATGACTCTTCTCCATCCAAGTGCTTCATCCAACAGTCTCACAATAATTAGGACTTTGTCTGCAATAGGTATGAGAAAACTAATATATTAATATAGATAACAGAGTGAGATACCAGGAAAAAATGCAACAAAAAAAATACTATTGGCCATAGGTGTTGGCATCAACCTCAAAATACCTCAAAATGATGTCTGTGTATTAAGCCTTTGTCCTTGGGGCTGTGTGTGTGTTGACTAATGCACTTGCTTGACTGCCTATTTGCTGAAGTTCAATTTTGCGAACTTGTTTATCACTCTCTGGCACAGTGAATAACCTTAATAAAAACAGCAAGAAAAAGCCAGTGCAAATAGAAAAGACTGTCCTAAAACAGAGTGACTACATTTCAATCATAGCTGATGTCTGAAAAGCTGTTCTTTGGTGAGATTTGGATCTCGACCCCAGCTCAATGGCAGTGGAAACACAAGAGACCTCCTGCCGCTTTTGAATTGGCCACATTGCTGCCCAGTGAGCATTAAACACGCTACCGCTTTGTAATTCTCAGAAGAGGGGTGGGAAAGTTGCTGCGCCCCAGCACCCTTTCCCAGTGGCTGCTACGCTTTGATACTAAACTGCAGCAAAACAAATTGGTTCTGAAACTGGTATTTCTTAATGGGTATAAATCCCCAGAGACACAGTGCACACATGCTGTATACAGGAGTTAGGTATACACTCCAGCTACACCAGTGGTTTATGTGTCATGTCACTTTCTCTTCAGTGAGGAGGATTTTCTTTTCACAGCCTATGTTTATCGTTCTGACAGAGTGAGAAACCCAAACACCAGCCGTCAGTTGTTAACGCCGCATTTGACAAAATGGCTATCAGCAGTTCACTGAACTTTGCAGTAGGCCAGGCAGGACATGCAATCAGGCGTGCCGCAGCACTATCAGCTGCATGACACACACCAATCACAATTAAACACTGACAGTAAATGGGTCTGTTTAAACACAACTTAACACTAATTCCTGCTGTAAACTCATGCTGCTGTGCTTGTGGTTTGTGTTGTTGAAGCTGCCCTCCATGCCCCATCCTCCACCTGCATCGGTTCTATTCCATTATCTAGAGATGCTTTCTACTGTGAATGTAATTTTGGCTCATCATGTGTTATGACTGTTATCTTGTATCATACCATCAGGAAGTTGTGTGCCTGCTTCATTCTGTTCTGTATGTACCTGTAGTGGGTTTATTGTTAGCTCTGCCTGCCAAGTAGTTTGCATACTTGCCCTGAGAAATTCAATAAATGAGGTGAGCTGTATTTGACTGATTAACAATATGGCAATAAGACTGAATATCTTCACATTGTGTGTGTTTCCTCCTCTCCGCAGGTAGGTCATTGTGCTGGTGATGCTACGCCACTGCAAGAAGAAATGTCAGCACCGGAGGGTTTCAGACTCCATGCTGCTTACAAGATTGAAGGCTATTAAAAGCAACACAAAGGACTTGAACAAATACATGTAACATCCATCCAGGTAGCTTTCAACGTTGGGCAGGGTTGATTAGAAGAAGAGGTAAGACACAAAGGTGGGGACTCGAGTCACATGGACTCGAGTTAGACTCAAGTCACAATTTGAATTACTTGAGACTTGACTTAATGGATGAAGAGAAGACTTGAGACTTGACTTGATTTGGGTTCTGGTGACTTGGGACTTGACTTTGACTTGTACTTTGATGACTTGAAAAGGTTTCTAAAGTCTTGTCAAAAGATCTTGTGTTTGTGTAAATGAATTAGATTGAAAGTGATGAGATTTGTTCCACCAGACAACTGAATTTAAATTCTGTTTTCTCAATTTGTATGGAATGATTGAATTTATTGAAGTTGAAACTGATTATAGAAATCTAACTCATGATGTTCATGCTCAAGTTTTTATCCTATTAAAACCATATTGCATTGAAAAGTCCTAGATATTTAGTTTTCTTTAAGATATTAAATTGATACTGGAATCTTGATTTGTTCTGACTTGACTTGGACTTGACTTGGTAATCTACATTTAGACTTGGAACTTGACTTGAGACTTGTGGCTCAAGACTTGAGACAAAGCTGACTTGGTCACACCTCTGGTAAGACATAAATCATGCCTTTGTTTATCCATATATTTTCACAAAAGAGATTAATTCAAGTAAGGAAGGCGATATGGGAGCATTTGCTGAGGGAAGAATTAACATTTGTCCCATTCAAAGTCAATACTTTGACATCGAGCGCTTAGCACTTTCATAATATGTCTCTCCAGAGCCATATATTTCGTTATATGTCACACTAAGAGGAATGGACAAGAACTGGGATAGTTGATACAGAAACAGGGAGATGGCTGGTTGTTTGGACAGCTGCGGGCTCCAGGAGTGTTACTGCAGTATGTGGTCCTGTGTGCATGCGGTTGTCTGATGCCTGTTGGATCCGTCAGTGACTCAAAGAACTGCCTGCCCATTCATCCAGAAACACCGGCAGGACTGACCGCTGCTCTCCAAGGAGCTGCGTCTAGACACTCACAGACTCAAAGGCAATGTATCTCCTCGCATTCATGTCTCCTCTGTTGCTCGCTCTTGTGTTTCACTCTGACATTTCGATCCGCCGATCAAAGTGATGGACTGGGCCAGATGTAGAAGGACTAGCAAAGGGATATTTCCATGGATGCAGAGAAATTAAGTCATCAAACTGACATTGTTAACAAGGCATGCTTACTTTGTCAGCATGTCATTTTGCACCGTGTACTCTTTATAAAACTGTGACTTTTTAAAATGTTTTAACATTTATTTATTCCAACATCCTTTCACAGCTTATGCTGAAGTGCAGTTTATTGGCACATTTTGGCCGTGGACTGTCCTCTGGGCTCTTTACTATTCTGACAAGTTAATGTGTTTGCTTCATAGGTCCTGTCATTGCCAAGTTTCTGAACAGGCAAAAGTTAAATTTGAATAATGTGAGTGGTGGACTAGGCATCTGCTATTTAAATGTGGTTGTCACCTACCAGCTTGGTCTAAGGGTGTATCAAAATCATCAAAACAAATTCCAAATGATGTTAGTTCTGTAATTTACGTTCTTGATGAAAAAGTAATGTTATATGCGTTACCATCCATTTGACCCAAGCCAGCTCAGTTTGATTAAGATACTGTAGTTTTGGAGGAAAGCCATCAGGGCAGCATTTCAAAAACCTTTGTAGCCAGAATCAACATAAAGGAATGTATTATGGATGACATGTATTTAGGCACAGTATCTGTAGCCCTTACATTCTGCATTGATGCATGGAGGGTGAGTTTACTGGATTCTGTCTTGGAATCTAACAAAACACGGCCTGTCATTCAAACTAGGGGGCTGTAAAAAATAATACTTCCAGAGGGTCTTGAGGGTGTGTATGTAAATAGAAAAGGAAACAACAAAGGATCCTGCAACGATTTTATAATGTAGGAAATATATTCAGCTTGTTGATTAGGCTCTAACAGTGTGTACTCTGGGTGAAAATTACAATATAAATCCAAGTCACTCTGGAGGAAACCAATGGTTTTCCTCCATGGGGGGGGGGGGATGGGATAAGATGTCTCTAGTATTAACTATAACAGGAAGATTGAATGGATCAATGGATATAGCATAATCACTAGGTTTACACGCAGACCAAAACTGGATAATCCCCAAACCAAGGTTGATATCAACTGAGTGTTGTTGTGCTGCTGGTGTTTCAAACAAATCTCTTCAGAGAACTACAGTAGTCATGCTGTACTGTAAAGTATGAGGGATTAGAGTGGCTGGAAGATGGAATGAAACATGGCGGTAAGCTTAGCACACCTTGAAATTGCAGGGACAAAGACGAGGGCAGGAGAGTGGAAGAGAGATGGGAGGTTTCGATGGAGAGTGGAGGAGAGTTTTGATGATACACTCAAGGGGAGCTTATTGATCTTATCAGTTGTTTTTAATAGCTTTCTAAACAGGCTCTAATTGCACTCTCTGCTCCGCTACAGATGTATGACTTGCATGAACCTCCCTGTCTTGTGCCAGTTCGACAAAAGGAAGTCTTATCAGTGGGAAAGCTGCACTTTCTAAGTGGAGAGTTGGACAAAAGGCTATTATATTCCCTATGCATTTTAGAACAAACTGTTAACCTGACTATCATTTCAAAAATACAGATGAGCCCATCCTCTAAAAGATGTTTAATTGTATTTCATTACGAGTTCTACTTTCATGCTTGCAAAAATCATTAAAAAAAATCATCAATCGAGTATTTTTCAGATTTATTTGGATGGTGGATATCTCATTTTGGCTTGAAACTATTAACATGGACATGATGTTTTTTATGCGTACAGCTCCAATCCTCATTTATCTCTCAGTGGTATTTAAAAAGCAAGCTGTTTGGCTGGGTGTCAGAGGGCAAAGCACAGTAAATCACTTCCATTGCACACTGTGTGCCTAAAATCCTTGATGTTTATACCTTCCTGGAGCTGGGCCAATCATTTAATGGCTTAGTCTATTTATGTTATCGATTCCAGAGATAATTCTTTCATCGGGATAAATAATTTCCAGGAGTGAAAGAACAGAGGAGCCCTAGGGACCCGAGTGAGTGGGGGACCCCCGTCCTGCTGGATTCATCCAAGCCTGTCTTCTCTAAACCCCGTCACCCCTCTGGGGTCAAAGCACCAGGATTGTTAGTGAGTGTCCTCTATTATGAAGCTTCATCTCTAATGAGGCCTACTAAACCCAGTGCCCAATGAACCAAGACTCTCTCTCTCACACTCTCTTTCTTTCTCTCTCTCTCTCTCTCTATCTCTCTCTCTCTCTCTCTCTCTCTTTCTCTCTCTCTCAACACTTTCTGTAATTATGAGCCATGCAAGAAACGGACTGAAAAAGGTACCAAGGTAGCTTACTAAACCAGTAGGAGTAAATGCTATTACTTACTGCTCAATGTCTTGGTTAATGTTTCCCTAGTAAATTCTTTGCCTATTTCTAACATGCATGAAATATAATTCTCCAAACATTCAGATAGGGTGCCAGATAAGGTGGTAGTTATTTAGCACTGGAAAAACTTCCTTCATTGTTGGCAGATAAGTTATTGTAGTATACAACGTAATCATACATAAGAGTTTTTTCAAGTTGCGTCACTTGCCGAAACATTTCTTACATGTGCTGTGACCAAAGCCAATAAACATTTTAGTTAATAGAATGAGGCTGAGGCTGAATCTAATTGCTGTCAAAAATAGTGCACTAACTTTAGGACCTAAATTAAAGGGAGTAAATGAGGGCCAATGCCTTCATCAGTTGAGCATTTAGTCACATGGGTTAAACGGACGAGGCATGCTATTATAAGCCCAAAGTTGTTTGTACTATAGATGAGACCGACACAAACGTGGAGGGAGAGGGGTGTTACAGACTGGCTGTGGTGCTCAGCGGCTCATGACCTGTGCTGCATGTCACCCCGCCCCCTCCTCCCTCACATCTTTCATGTCACTCTCCACTTAAAACTGTCCAGTGAAGCAGAAATGCCATAAAAAGATCTTTTAAAAAATATGTGCCGTGGCTCTGAATGCATAACCAACAAGCAGCGGACAAAAACAGAAGGGAGAGAGCGCTGCATCGGGTCCAGAGTGTAGAACGGACAGGTACTCCATGGATGTCCGTAACAGCTGAGTCAGAATAAGCCCATGATTCTGTAAATATACATTAAGATCCAGTCACTCTGGCACTCTGCCATTGCAAAAATTAAAACGCCCCCTTTTTTCATATGGAAAGAATACACTAAATGTATTATATACTATATATTATATAGCTTATTCTGACATAACCAACAAGCTTCTGTGACCACGACCTCAGACAACATGTATGTGTCCAGCGCTTGTATTTTTGTCACTCCCTGAAGAGAGGCCGTCCCTCACAGCATCATAAAATACCGTAGCTGGGTGATTTATCTTGCCACTTACAGGCGATCACTGTCTGCCAGTAGGTGGAAAAAGACACCGATTTCCCTTTATGCCAGGACAGGGGATCAGAAATATGAGTGTGCATGTAATCCTGAAGACTTATGGTTCTGAGATAATGTACGGTGTCCACCCAGGCCAATGTCAACAATAAAAGCCTGTTGTAAATTATGAAGCCTGGGCCAAGAGACGGTGAGGCTGAAGGAGAGAGTGAGTGAGAGCGGAGGAGGGATTGATGGAGGGGGAGAGAGGAGTGGAAGATGAAGGGAAGGAGGGAAGGGGAGAGACGGAGAGAGGAAATGTAAAGGGGGATAAATAGAAAAAGAGCAATATCCTGTAAGAAAAGAAAAAGGCAGGGTTGAGGATAAAGATAAGGTTAAATAGAAAAAAAGGACAAAGAAGAACAGCGGCCGGTGATGAGAGGATAAAGAGATCAAGCCTGGAGTATGGCTGGGTCACCGACAGGCCACCTGCCACCGAGAGTCGCATTCACGTGTAGATAAATTTGATCTACTTGTAAATTTGTCCTTTCATACAAATTTGCATACTATCTCAGCTATCTTCAATAGCTGCAGGCTATATTGAGCTTTTTGAGTTTTTAATATAATTTGCCTGACCTATCTGATGGGGTTGGCACCCCATCAGTGGGTAACTCGTGACAAACCTGTTTGTTAAAAGCACTCTATAAATAACTTGACTTGGGTACTTGACTGGGCAGATGCAAAATGTACAGGGTCAAATGGAGGTGCAGAATGGGTGGAGTCCCTAGTGGGAAGGCCATACATGCCTCTGATGATTATTTCATCTTTCACATAGAGAGACAAGAATTGAAGAGTATAAACAAGAACCCACATTTTCATGGTGAAATTACAACGCTGAAACCACATAGGTTAAGTTGACAATTTGCTTGAATTCAGCAAAAGTAATCCCCATGTTGAGTGAACATGAATGAGTAAGATAATATGTCAGAATTGTGACAATATTGATAGAGCCATTGCTCTGTTATTTTCCTTTCAACGTAAATTTTGAGGCTCAGGCATCTGACCAATTGAGGGAAACTCTGGAGCAGGAGGGCTTCACTTCCAGTTTTCTATCAACTTCATTGCTGTTGGCTCAGCGGGTAGTGGAGCGAGGGGAGACGGGGGATAAGTGCACTAGTCTTCCTGGTTTCCTTCAAACCCACCTACTGCGGCTTTTAATCACTGAAGACTTAGGAGTCCAATTTTTCATGCTGATTCACAGGATTCATTTCCAGCCTCTTTCTCACATACACAACAATAATTCTCCAAACATCTCTTAATTTATGGACATGTTTGTTTCACACTAACTTTCTCTCAGTTCTTCTCCTCCATCACATTAGTTTCAGTTTCAACGGCTACTCCATTTACCAACAACTCCTTTTTTAGTAGGATTTTAGATGCAAGTCTTTCCTCTGTCTCTCTCTTCATCTCCAGCTCTTTCCTAAAACTGAGGGGAAGAGGACAAAACAAGAGTCAAGTGAGTGCTGTTGATGGTATTTGTGACTGAGGTCTCTAATCCTATTATGGATAAATTAATTTCCCCTAATCCTTATTAAGGATTTTCCAAGAGATTATATGTAGTAATTAGTCCAGCTAGCAAATCATATTAGTGCAAAACCACATCTCTTTAAAGCATGATGTTGGCTTATGGGGCCAAAATCAAAAGGAAAGCGGGACAACAAAACAATTACACCTTGATGGAGTTTGCTTCTGAAATCTGTTGGTTTGAAGAATTGCTTTTACTGTATACATTTTAAAAGCTTGCACACTGATCATGCATGTCAGTATTCCAGCTTTAATTCATATAAGACAGCACCTCAAATAACAAATTGGCTATTCCTGTTACTTTAACCTTATTAAGTTACTGTAACTGCACACCTTGCTGAGAATGTGCCTCTCAACTGACAATAGTTTACCGTTTGAATGTGCATCTGACACAACTGTGTTTACATGTTTACTGTTTGCTGTCCTGCTAAAAAAAACAGGTCAGCCTGCCTCAGACTACGGTGAAACTTAACAACTAGGATGTACAATGATAGAAACACATTGCGGTCTCTGCTGTTTTTCCATGGCTTCACTACAAGGATGAACTTTCCACTTCTGATTACCCAGATAGTCAATTCTGGTGGTTAAGGGAGCTTTCCCACTATTCAGCTTTTTTCAAACTGCCAGTTCCTTCTTCACCAGAAGAGTGATGGAGAGCGGACACCAGGCGGACAGAAAGCAGACGGTTTGGAAAAGGTGCTGCGTCTGCCTTTTTTAGGCGGAGCATAGCACTTTCTTACAGAAGCATATTGCATTCATCTTAAAAACATAATCAATTGCCAGGTTTTCTTGTAATAATCCTATATTGTCATTACTATGACAGATTTTCTATCAGACTTTCTCATTATTATGTGATTTGGGTCACAAGGCTAAAGTTGGTTTCTGATTCGGAGCTTCTTCTTCATGGATTAAGGGAAAATTTTATGGGAAACCTAAATCCATCTCGAACTCCAAGGTCAATACACACATTTTTCACTTCAGCTAAGAAGAATAACACATTTTAACATCATTGAGTTACATAATCATGTATATAAACACAGACACAGGTAGCCACCATAGTCTTATAAGACGTGTTCATGTACAAGCTGCTCAGCACAATCAGTCTTTCACTGCTGCCCACTGAACAAATGGGGGTTAAGTACCTTGTTGTTGAGAGAGCTGAGATGGTTATTCATTACTCCTCCCTTTCCTGATTTTCCGGCTGGATGGGGGGCTCGAACCGCAGGCCTTCCTGCCACAAGCTTCTTATCAACTGCTTCTCTAACCTCTAAGCTCTCGAGGCCAGCGTACGATATATGCCTCAATTTCCACAGTTCTCCAGAGGCAGCGTTGTATGCTGAGATAAAACAAGGATAATACAAAAACACATGAAGGCTTAATCCTGGCTTCTCCTCTGTGAACAGTTCGATGCGTCATAGAGGGGTCAGACAGAAGCTGAGGGGCATGTGAGGTGTGAGGAACTAGTGGCATCACATTAATCAGCTGACATGTATGTGCATGCGGCATGTGTGCATGTGTGTGTATTTGCACCACAAAGGGAAAGAGATTAAAAACTGAAACATCCCCAGAGACATATCATATTTGCCATTAGGACTGGTGGATCAATGAGTGATTATTTTCACTTTTGCTGTCAACAACCTAACTTGTCGTTCAATTCGAAGGGTGTGCGACCACAACCAGCGAAGAGCAGTTTCCTGTAGAATATGTTTCTTAGGTCCCATAAATATCAGCTGGAGTTGTCATTTAAAACCTCTAATGCTTATCATGAAATCATTTTGCTGCTGAGATCAGTATAATGCTGAACATAATAGACATAATGTTAAAAAAAAATGTGGAATGCTCCTTGCAGTAGTCTAGTTGCAGATGCGGTGTAATGATTCATTTGATGAAATACATTTAATGGTATTATAATGACAATATAATGGTTTGAGTTGAGCCCCTCTGAAAGTATCATGTGATTGCTCTATCTTATTACAATGTCTCAGATGTTGTCATGTAATTACTATGTCATGAAATTGTTAATGAATATTTTTTGATGTACAGCACTTAATATGAGCTTAAACTAAGGATGATAGTATTTTTATATAGCTTAAACTATGACAATAAACACCATTCATCCATTCACTGCTGGTCTTGCACATGTCATCGCATGGCAGCATTCAATCAGGTTTTCACACATTTTCACTACATTATTGCAATCTAACATTTAAAGCAAGTACATTGGAATATGTTGCAGACACTGCTGACGACTGATATGCTCTGTGCAGACAATATTAATGATGGAAAATTGAACAGCAGTAGAAACTTACCACACTGTCTTCAAAATGTCTGCAACTGAGGGAAGTGACATCACTTGATGATGGTTATGTGACTTTGGAGCAAAGCATAGTTGATTTATATGTTGTTGTTTTTTCAATAAATTTGGTGATTGTTCAAAGTGTATATTTTGTAAAATTGTTTATACAACCCATGAGCATGAACTGTACCCCTAATTACAGAATCACTCACCATGGCTGAACAGACAAAGAAAAGAGTGGTACTCACACTTCATCCACAGAAACTCCAAGGAGACAGAAGCAGGTTACGGTTAGGCTTCAAAGAAGGCAAGCATGCTAAAAAGGAAAGCAACCACCTCCAAGCCAAAACCAATGCATCAGCATTACCTTTAAAGATGGAAAGCACTTAAACATGAGAGGGGACTGAGGAGCGATGCAGGTGTGACTCTCTTTCTTTTGGACTGGTAGCTTTTGCTGTGATTTATTAGCTGCAGTCTACATTAAGTGGCTTCATTATTATGTTGGGCCAGTGCCTACACTGAGTTGCAGCTGATTAGATCTATTGCTAGCTAACATTAGCCCAACTCAGGAACGTTAATTTAGCTATTCTATTCTCCTTAGTCAAATTACCATTATCTGATGTAGATCCAAGATTATAAACAACATTGCTTTTGATGACACTAACGTAGCGTGGCTCTATATGAACTTTTGAAAAACAACTGACAATTTTTTGGCACTCAAATATCATGTAAACAATTCACAGTAGTGCTGAGCAATTAACGGAAATTTCTGTTATTTTTTGGTTTTAAAAAAATAATTGACCGACTTTGGTTAAATTGAATTATGGTACAGAGTCAAATAATTGAAAATGAAACCAAAAATCTGAATTATTTTGAATGCCTGAACTGAAACCAAACCGAACCGAACCCAGGTTAAAAGATGCAGGTCTATTGGCAACATTACTGTAAGCAGTCATTGTCTTTTGTCGATATAACACTATTGGTTGAGTATTTGCTTGCAGCTATTGATTGAAATAGATATACAGTAATAATGTAGGTCCTAACCCTAAACAGTTATCACAATGTTTTATAAAACATGTTTGATTTGTTTATAGTGCAGATTACAGATGTCTCTGTAGACATGGTTGCTCTTAGACACTGGTTTAAATTCTGTCCTTCTGTTATTCTTGACTAGTTTCAGTAGAAAGTAGAATAGCTCATGCTTGTTTGTTTGGGTGTTGGAGCTGCTGTCAGTCCAGTGACGTCAAAGTACTGGCAAGTCTGTTGCAAAGTGATTGCTGGGAAATGCAGCGCAAAACACTACATCAATGATCATTTATCAAGAAAGGTCACGCTAAAATCAGGGAAAACAAAAATGCCACAGATTATTACTTCAAACAATTTCCTCTGTTGACCAGTCTATCAGTCTCAGTGTGTTTGCAGCCAACTCTGTAGTATAGATTCATGGCTTCTGAGCTATTGTCAGGTTTTTGTGAGCAGTTTTCTTTCACCAAACAACATGCAGCAGTTTCTATCAGAGACATTCGAGACAGATCCTTGGTATCAAATCAAAAGACAGAAGATAAACTCCAGTAAACAACAGCACAGACTGAGCTAATGGAAACCAGATCTGCTGGATAGGCCATTGTGTCTGGATGGCCGATGACCATCTACCATGCTGGGTCCTCTTGAATCCAGGGTTGCCTGGAAAATAGTGTACAGACTCCCTGCAGGCTACTCAGAAGAGATGTTACATCAGCACCCTTGGATGGGAAGGAAATCAAGAGACTGACTAGCTTGGCGGTACCAGGTGTGCGCAGACATCAGTGTATTTTGGAGACCAGCGCCTGAACACTGAAGCCACTCAGAGGCTACAGCGAATAAGACACAAGCAAACCTGTGAAACCTTGTGTGAGCAGGATTGGGCAGCATGCGAGACACAAAGCCTGACATGTGAAAACAAATTTAACACCAGAGGCAAAACCCAGATCAGAGCAGCACATTTGTCTGTACACAAATACATTGATACGCACACAGACACACAGCATACACTGCACTGCACAGACATGTGCTGTTTATTGTCCATGCCTCGGGCTTTTTAGACGAGGGCAAATGGCTGGAGGCTATTGTTATAGATATCCATCATCCTAGAGTAGAGACAAACAGCCTTCCTCTATCTATTCTGTTCTGCTTCATTCTATTCTATTCTATTCTGTTATTCTGTTCTGTTCTGTTCTGTTCTATTCTATTCTGTTCTGTTCTGTTCTGTTCTGTTCTGTTCTATTCTGTTCTGTTCTGTTCTGTTCTGCTCTGTTCTATTCTATTCTGTTCCATTCTGTTCTGCTCCGTTCTGTTCTGTTCCATTCTGTTCTGTTCTATTCTATTCTGTTCTATTCTGTTCTATTCTGTTCTGTTCTTCTCCGTTCTGTTCTGTTCTGTTCCATTCTGTTCTATTCTGTTCTATTCTATTCTGTTCTGTTCTGTTCTGTTCTGCTCCATTCTGTTCTGTTCTGTTCTGTTCTGTTCTATTCTGTTCTGTTCTGCTCTGTTCTATTCAGTTCTATTATGTTCTGTTCTGCTCTGTTCTATTCTGTTCTGCTCCATTCTGTTCTGTTCTGTTCTGTTCCATTCTATTCTGTTCTGTTCTGTTCTATTCTATTCTGTTCAGTTCTGCTCTGCTCCATTCTAAGCTTTTGAATTGCAAGTCAGCTCCAGATAAAATACCATGACACTTGCTACAATATTATTGCAATTTTGAATGTGCTGTGCTGCCTTAAGTATTTAGAGTTATATATTGTAATTCATCACTGTGCTCCTATCACAGTACTACCAATACACTAAAATCACTCATAAATGGGTTTGTTGTCACCTCAAGTATACTCAGTTCTCCTTGTTCCCCTTGGAATCACAACAATGTTTGTGGAGCTTTAAATAATAGCAACATAAACACAGAATTCCATTGCTGGCTCCTTTATGTTTGAATGTTGCAACACCAATGAATCATGAAATCTATCTTTAAACCTTGTAGTCGTAACTAAATGTTCACTGTTTGTTTTAAAGGTCAGTGAAAACAATCGTCCAATTAAGCTGCACTGATATTCTGTTGTGATATGATATGTGCTTCAGTAGGCCTGTTCCATTTCCAACCCTGACATTAACCACTTCCTTGCCTTGCCTAACCTTCAGCCGATCCTATTTACCTAGGGTTAGTTTTTACTTCAGCCAGTGGAGTTGGACGAGGGTTATGTTTTCACCTCATTCCATCTGTTTGTCTGTTAGCAGAATATCTCAAAAAGTTATAATTGCATTTGTGAAAAGGTTGGTCATGGGGCGAGGAAGACTAACTTTTCATGGCAAACCATCTATTATTGGTCCAATCAAACAACATGGGGGCACTTGAGAGCTCATTTCCAGTTTAGACATAACCGCCCTGCCAATTTTTCCAAAACTTGGTACAGAACATACATAACAGAACAGAACTGAACAGACATAGAGCTGATTGGCCATGTGGTGTTGTGATAATCGGCTAAAATGCTTAAAAGTGGCTAGAATTTGAACAGGCGTATCTCATGTCCCATTACAGGTAGGCTAAATGTTGTGAGTGTTAGCAGCGGTATGCACTCTACTGAGTGCCATCTAGTTAATTACAGTGACCTATGACTTGATGTTGTGAGGCTGCAATATGTTCATGCAGGGTCAAACAGGCACATTCAGAGGTGATGTAGAAACTCGTGGTGTGGACCATCGTCCTGACTGATTTCATTTCTTATCTTCATTGTGCAAAACGATCTCAGTTTACAGCCATGCCACCTTGCTCAGTCCCATTCCAATATATTTTATAGAGCCCATGAGTGTGATGTTTTTGTCTGACGCTCACAGCTTCTAACCTACACACAGCTACTAAAAACAAAGTAGATTTTCGTCAATATGAAATGTAATATTTATGCCAAAGTCATGGGTCATGAACTGTCATCTTTATGGAATGCTTTTCTGCAGTATTATAAACTGGAGATTCATTAATATTTGAATGAGAGTTCCCTTGAGAAGACTTGTCACTCAATCATCTGTCAGTCAAAGGTTAATTAATCAAAAAGTTCCCTTCATAAAAAGTTACAAAACCATTAATCTAATGTGCTTTCCCGTAAGTCTTTTTGACATAAAGCGTATAGCCCCACTGACAGTCAGTGTCTTCATTGCTAAGCCGGCTATCAAAATCAACAGTAATGTAAAATGTTAGATCAGGAGCTGTGTGGCAATTACATTCATTTTATTTCTAATGTGTTGCTACGCTACCGTTAAACTTCCACTAAATGCTTGGTTTCAAATAATAGCTTCTTCCTTTTAGCAACCTAAAGATCAAAGATTAGCTATAATAAATGACTCCCTCTAATAAAAGCCTAGTTAAAAGATTGTTGACACTGCATCACTCATACAACCAGGGTATCTACCTGTGAAAGTGCCACAATTCATTTGATATTTAGGGTTAGGGTTCTTATATATCCCATAATCAATAACAGGCTATTTGAATTGCTGATTTTCAGCAAGTGACCCCAATGACTTCAGCATCATTTAATTGCAACATCCCAATATGTCATTGTTAAAACTGATGAACAAAAAGTGAAAGTCATTGTGAAATATAATTCAGTTTGACAATCATAAAAAACTTTTGCAGTTAACACAGCTGTGCATGATTCACACAGAGGAGGTATATTGAGTTATACTCAACTTTTCTGTCACATCAACAAGCAGATAGATAAATTAACAAATGTTGGAGACAGTTTTTAAATGAGATTATTCAGAGTGGGAAAGAAATGCTGTACTCTCCATATTTTTGAAGATAAGAGAGGATGCAATCACCTACTTCTTGAGTACAACACAAAATTGATATGAGTAATACAACAAATTACTGTTCTTAGGGGCTTAGCGACGTCTGATATAATTGACAGATAATGTGATTTATTTATTTTAAGGAAGGAGCCAACACTGGCACTGATTGAGCGCCAGAAATCCTCCCTCCATCTAATTCTGATGCACAATGATTTGATTGATGATTTAATTTGATTGCCTCTGATTGGGTAATGACTATGTAATGATATAACAGTGCAGTAATGATAGCCTGTTGCCTTTGATTGCCCTTCAGTAATTGAATGGACCCACCCAGAGTGTAGGTTAGAAAAAAAAAAAGTTTACCTAAACAACAATTTCTGTTAGATATTGAAAATTTGAAGAAGAAACTAAATTCAGTGAATCAGCTGCGTCTCCTGCTTTCACAGCATGTGGACCTCCTCGCTCTTCCTGCAGCATTTCCACGCCTCCTCATTGAGGCGATGTGACGACTCAGACCAGAAGCAAAGCTCTGTTACCCACTCAAAAATGGCAGGGCGGTGTGCGAGGTAGATCTGCTAGGTCTCCTTGGTTTTATAATCAGTCTCCTTGGTCTGCAGACCTGCTCATCAACATTCATGGCTAGTGGACACAGAAAGACGGCAAATACTAGCTCTGACTGCGATGAATATCAGAGGAAAGGGTGAATATTCCATAACACCCACAGTGGCATATATTTAGCATATAAGATAAGATATAAGTGGAAAAATATTCTAGCACATCCAAACTACAAACTGGTTTTCCAGGGCTCATAATGACTGTCCCCCTCTTCATGATGTACCCTCTTTGACAATGTTAAACTAGTAGACTGCCATCTTTAAGTGCACGGTCCATTACTGCATAGGCAAATTATGCAAGTGCTAAAACTGAATGAACTTGAATTAGGCCTTGACAGGGGACACATAATGTGTAGAACGCCTGGACATACATCTTTCCCATAAACCACATGATTGGCCTTTGGGTATCATTCTAGAGAGAAAAAGAATGCTTAATGAACATAACAGAAAAAACTGTAACCACAAGCAAAGGAAGCATGTGTCCAGAATATATCAATAAAATCTATTCCTATGGACACAATAAACCGCCTCTGTTCTCACGAGTGTCATCAAAGGCAAAGTCAAAAGGACTGACCCATTTCCTCACTGCTTTAAAAAAAAGAAGACTTTTCTGGCTCTTTATTTGAGGTTTGACAGCGGTTGAAGAACCAATGTTTCCGTATTACCACTATTTAGTGCGTGGGAATGTTGAGTTGAAAAAAAAAACATAGCTATTTAATTTCTTCTGGTAAGTGGCAATTTTAACTAGAACACCAATCAATGTGCGTAATCTTATTTTAGAAGATCATCATCCCACTCAGGCGATTCCCCCTCAGATGACAATTAAAGTCTCTCTAATTACACTCTCGTTGGTTGTCAAGTACACTCATGAAATGCACTGAAATGGCAAGTACCCCACCCGGTGTTTTGTATTTGTTACTACAAAAATATTTTTCCAATTTTCTCCAACATCAGTACGCTGAAAATGTCAGTGTGATAGAGAGTATGGTTCTTTGGATCTGATTAAGCAGACATTGTAATACTTGCTGGGTGTGGACACACGACAGCATTTGGGCTTCAATATGGTTGACAATTACTCAGATTTTTCATACAAAGGGGTATCATTTACAGTCAAGACTGTGTTTGCACTAAACAATTTTCAGAAGAGGAAATGATGAAAAAGATTTACACAAATGACACTGGTCCAACAATGAAAATGCTAAATATTTTCCATCTTTTTCCAGCCTCTTTGCACAATTCTTAAAACTTTTCAAGACCTAGAAATTGTCAAATTCGTTTTCCATTCTGGTCCAAGCTTTCAGGATCAGCATTAAGAATCATATTTGTAATTCAGTTTTAAGCAGACATTATATGTCAGCTGAAATAGTGTCAAACAAATCAATGGTGATTTTAACACTAGAATTTATGAAACTTAGAGCAGCTCTCGCCATTACAAGCACTACTTGGTCTTGCTGAGAAATAGTAGCTATTCATATATTCTGTCATATATTCAAGAAGTGGCATTTTGAAATGAGGTTATTCCTTATTAATGTCACATTTTTGCATGTAATGAACCAGTTATCACTGAAAGAAAAGAAAAAAAAATATTCTGACACTAAAGTAGTACTAAAGTAGTAAAAGTCAATTTCCTAACACAGGCGTTTCTTGCTGTAAGATCCTCGCTGCCTCTGAGCTTCACCTATGTGTTCTGAGGTGCATCTTCACTTGGCTGGACTGACTGAAGCCCTTCCCACACGCCGGGCAGGAGTACGGCTTCTCCCCGGTGTGAACCCTTAGGTGCACCTTTAAATTACAGTTCTGGTTGAAGCGTTTCCCACAGAAGTCACAGCAGAAAGGCCTCTCTCCCGTGTGCAGCCTCTGGTGCTCCTTCAACTTCCCGTAGGAGCTGAAGCTTTTCCCACACACGCCGCAGTGGGACGCCATCAGCTTTTTATGCGATCGCATGTGCATTTTGAGGTGTCGCGGTGAAGGAAAGGACTTCCGGCATACCGAGCAGTGATTGTGGCTGTTGCTGTGAACGGGCATCACATGTTCTTCACGCTGTCTCTTATTTGAATGCTGTTCAGTCTCTTGTGCGCTTTCACTGTGCTCATTCTGAGTTCTGGAGCAGTGGGCATTTATTGGAGCAAGAGACTCAGGCTCGGCATTATTGAGTGTGTCCGGCTGCTCATAGCCCTCTCCGTGAGGCTCTGTTTTGATCTGATCGGTTATTTGGAAGTCAAGTTCTTTGGTGTCAAAATCGAGCGTGTGGTTAAGCTGGCAGGGCTGAGCCGTGCTGCTGTTGTCAGCGCTCCCACAAAAAGCTGCAGTGATGTCAGTGTTGTCTGTGTCTAGAGGGGGCTCTTGATCCTGCTCCTCATCTTTCCATGGCCTGAGCTTCAGTTCCTCTGTAGTGTGCGGGGGCTGTGGGTCGTCCTGGCTGACACTGGGGCTCCATTCCTGCCCACAGTGCTGCTGCTCAGCTGCTGGTGGGACACTGGCAAACCACAGGGGCTGGGGATGAGCTGCAATATGAAAACACAACTGCTCATTTCATGTAACTGCTAGGTACACTGGATATACCAAGCAGATATACCCCAGTGGTCAAATATACAGCAAGGGCTACCAGTTGCAAAGTCGTAGGTCTACTGACGATCTTAAAAGCCCATCTCCAAATCAGTCTTACAAACCAGTTGAATCATGTACGCTCCAAATGTGAGAGATGGAGAGAAACAGAGGGAGAGATTTGATTCCATTTACATGTTTTTTGGGGGTTTATTTTGCCACCAGCGGGGGAGGGACGAGGGGGGCATTGTGTTTTAAGACCCATTTTGGCAAAGACCTTTACTGCAAAAAAGAAAAACCCATTTCACGCATTAACGTTTAGAAAGATGTCCGAAAAAATAAACAAAAATGGGCCAAAAAAGAAATTGTAAATGACATTCATTCGAAATATATTTTGGACACTTTCTTCCTATGCGCTGTTGACATTTATGACAATATAATATACTGCAATTACATTTTAAATTTTCAACAGCATTTGAACTAACTTTGACTGAGTTATGTATTACGACCATAGTGCCTCCCAGCCCCAAGTCCCCTTGGGTATAAATCCGGTTTGTATGTTAGCTAGCTACCTTGTGCTCTTTCATTGCTTGCAGCCAGCAGCTGTCTTTTCAGGTATTGATTTTCACTTTTTGTACGGTTGATTTCTTCCTGAAATTCAGACAATGTGTCTCCGACAACTTGAAGTATATCCTCGACCGTTCGCATCAAACGCTCGGAGAGATAAGTATTCAGATATTCTAACTTTGTCATTATTGTTCGGAACTAGTAGTCAGCTAGCTCGGTTCTGTGTACACGAACGTGACGTAATTCAGTGCGCCCAGAGATTGTTTAAGTAGGAGGAGATTGGTCACCAGCGGGAAATCAGATGAGGTACAGGTTGACGCAAGGGTGACGCTAGCACAGCAAAGATGGCGTCGCCGAAGCCGCTTGGTAACGTGGAATATTTACCTTAGTCAAACTCCGGCTCCTCGATGGCCGGTGTCCTGCGAGAGTTTGACACCCCAGCCTAACCCGTGGGTACCATGGATGTGGGGGGTACCCGAATATTTTGTCAAGGCCCCCCCAAATAAATAAAACTGACCCCCATTTAATAAAGATTTTGTCAGACGGACCCCCAGACACAGTATCAGGCTCTCTTAAAGAGACTTCGGGACCCCATGAGATTTTTGTTGTTTGGCATGGTTTGGTACAAAGCTACAAAACACTGTAGATAGTGGACCCTCTGATAAAAATAGACATTACTTTTTCGTTTTGTCACTGTCCTTACTTCAAATGAGTGAAGTAACAGTAAAATTAAAATATTCATTTTCTGAGGACCCCCTGGAAACTCCACTGACCCTTTTTAAGGTCCCCATATGCCACTTTGGAAATCACAGTTAACCTCTGTAGTATCTACCCAACAGTTGAATAGGGACATAGCACTTTATCAGCACCATTTCACATTAAGTTCTCAGTTGGCTTTGATTACATACTAGCAGAATCACTATTCCAATTGATACTCAATTACTACTTTATTAAAAAATAACATTTAATACACAATGATACAACACTGTACAGTAAAATGTGTGTGTGTGGGGGTGTGTGGGAGCAAAGTTGTCCCAGAGCAGACTGTGAGAGGAGGGATGCTGGTCAGCTTTGAGGACGTTCTGCAGTCGTCTCATGCTGCATTCATTACATGTGGAAGGACATCTTGAGTAGGACTTGGCATCCCAGAGCAACAATTTAGCTCTCACCCACTCTAAACTTCAGTCACTTTAAAGGCATCAAGTTTTCTTCATATATTCTAATTGGTACATCTTTTTGAAGGATAAGTTGCAAAATGATGTCTTCAGATTTATTTCTGCAATGAGTGGGGACAAATTCTATGGGAGGAAAATCGACAAACCCTGAGTTTCTGACTTGTAAGATAGATAGCTGTTTCGAGTCAGACATTAGTATTTATGGTTACCCCCACATGACATGAATGCAGCATTGGTCCTGAGAGGAAAAAGGTAACGGTCGTCTGTTGTTCAGGAGGGTCGGTCCAAAGTGAGCAGAGCAAGCACCTGATTCCATGATGAACCAGCCATTAGTTCTGAAAATCAACCACAACTGAGGCCACTCTAAAAAAATCTCACATGTAAATAACTTTACTGTTGTAGAAACACTGGTGAATATAAACCTTTGCACAGACGGACCCTCCTGAAAAACATCACAGATAAGTTCAGGTAATACTGTATGGCCCTGTTATGGAGTAAATTTCAGCATCATCTTGGACAGATGCCATAGTGCAGGTCATACAAAGGACACCACAAAATTCCTAAATGCATGATAGATTGGGACTAGTGGTATTTTACAGAATATCACATTATCTTACGAAATAGTAGAGCAGTCTCACAATAGATTTCTCCATGATTTCAATGGACAACATGAAGCATTGACAATATGAGATGGCAGTATTTAGCTCTGCAACAATGCAACAGCATTAATATGTTCAATCAGTCTTAGGTGGGCTTCAGGTGGTTAACTATACATAAAGGTTTGCCCAAAATATATCTAATACTACCCCTAATTCTCCCACTTACAGTGGGCCAATATTTCAAATATGCAACCAACCAGGATTTACCATATATGGCAAAATGGAAAAAGTAGTCAGAATAACTATATTGTTTAAAAGTGTGAAATGGAGAGAACGGAGAGACTTGTGCTTGTAAGTCACTGTCATGTCTCTGGGCATGAGTCCACAGTTTACAGGAGTGTGTAGCCTTTTATTTGTTAGCCTGACTAAATATTGTGTCACAAACAACATTTGGCCATGTGTAACAATTTTAAACTGCTAGGTTAAAAAAAAATCCATCGGCTACATTAGAGTAAATCAGATAAAAATAGCCTTCATTGGTTAGACACTCAACTTTCTAGTTATAGTGGATCACTGTGGAAAGTGGATCACCCATGCATAAAGACTCTTATTGTCTCCAAGTGGACTATTGTTAGTAGTAGTAGTAGTAGTATAGTCCTGAAGTGCCATACAAGTACAAGTTAGATCTCAAGTCTGTAAATTTCCAACTAAAGTGTGAACTGAGTCATGCTACTGGTGGATTTGAGGTGGCTGTTTGAAAATAAGTCAAGACTATAATTTTTGGGATGCTGCACATTGTTGCAATCCTGAATGCATCTCAGTTTCAAGGCATGTGTGGAAGACTTCATCATGCTAATTATATGACTAAAGAAAGGCTAAATAATTCAGAAAGGCTAGCTAATAACTCAAATTGTGTCTTAGAGATTTCATATTCAGTGACAAGTAAAAAAGTAAGTAAATGACATACTAAACTGACTAATACAAATTCTATTGCAGGGACTATGGCATGGAGAAGTGTTAGGTTAGATAGAAACATTCTCTAAGAGTTGAAGAATTCCTAGTTCTTTGAAAGTAGGAACAAAAAGCCTTGTCTTAATGGCAGCAATTTTAGCTTTTAAAAAGTGTCCCACGTCGATATGATTCACAAACTGGGTCTTTCAACAACACACTTGTTTCATTGCCCTGAGAAATAGGTTCCCTCGCGGCTGTGGGTCTGAAGGTGCCTTTTGATTTTGTCAGAACGGCTGAAACACTTGCCGCACACAGGGCAACTGTACGGCTTCTCCCCAGTATGGATCCTCATGTGTACCTTCAGGTGGGCCATCTGAGTGAAGCCCTTTCCACAAATCTGGCAGCGGAAGGGCTTCTCTCCCGTGTGGCTACGCTGGTGCTCCTGGAGCCTGCCGGAGGAGCTGCAGCATTTCCCACACACACCACAGCGGTAAGGCTTTTCCCGCGTGTGCACCTGCACGTGGACATGTAAGTGGCCAACGTGACTAAATGCCTCACCACACACCTTGCAGCAAAAGGATGACATGTGTCCTTGTAGGGGAGATTTTTGGTGTGTGCAGTCCACGGCGTTGGCACCTTGGTTGCGCATGTGAGAGCCCTGTCCTCTGCTACCTCCGGCGCCTCCCTTAGACCCAACCATCTGTCCTCCATTCTCCACCCCAATGATATCAATGTTGTTCTCATTTGAGCAGTTTGGGTTGACTGGGGCGAGAGGCTGGGGGCCACTGTTGGAGGAAGTAGAACCTCTGTGGCCTCCTCCACTCTCTGCCTTCACGTGTCTCGATGAGCCCCTGGATCCTGGATCCCTCTCCCTGTTCTCCACACCTTGGCTTTGCGGGAGGCTGGATGTGTGGGGGGCATCCTGAGGATACTCATTCCCAACACGGGGCGGAGTGAACATAGACTCTGGTGTGCTGCAAGACCCATGTCCACGGAGTTGATCATCTCCCTGGTTGGCCCTGAGATCTCTCTTATCTTTTATCTGAAGAGGAAGACGCTCTTCATGCCCCATGCTGGGACTCCACTCACGCCGTGGGTGCTCACCGTCCTCATCGTCCAACAGCGCCATGGACGGACGATCTGAGAACACAGCAGGAGGGAGGTGGCAAGTTATCATATGCAAATAATAACTACATAACTGCATCAAATTACGAATGTGCACGTGCGACAGAGTCACACTGTAGTTAAACTACAAGCGCCATAACAGTCGAAAACATAAACGGGCAGCATAAGTAAAATCACAGCTAAAAGATACCGGTGTAGGTGGTTGGCTAACCTAGCTAGCTGGCTAACGAACAAAGGTTGCTATCAAGCTAGCTAACGCGCTAGCCGCTTCACAACAGCTAACGTCAACAAGCTCGCTAACGGCTAATGTTAGCTCGCTTGGAATTCAGGCTTGCAATAGAGGAAACAAATGCTGCAACGGGTCCGTATAATGATTTATTTGCTTTGGACGCAGTCAATTCCATTTCAGCACCTAATTCCATTTCAAAGGCTCGACTAGCTGGACGTAAAGGGGCGCGACTTCAACGTTAGCTACTGGTAGCCAGCTTGACTGTAGCAGGAAAGCTAACCTGGCCATATTTCAATTCCAGCGTCTCGCAGTCTGCGTCTCAGATGGTCGTTCTCCCGCTCTCTGAGCGCTATCTCCTCCTGGTACTCCAAAATGGTATCTTCGACAGATTTGTATATCTCTTGCGCAGCAAGCATGAGGCGCTCAGTCAGAAAGACATTTAAAAACTGCAATTTGGTCATTTTCGTGGCTTGCACGGAGCACTCGCTATCATCCAAAATGGACCAAAAAGATGCTCGACCTAGTCACGTGACACGGAGCGGCCGCTACTACCGTAATGACAGGAAAATGTACCGTAATATTGAAATTTAGTGTTACTTGGTAAACTGGCTGGATATCCAAATGATGAGTGGATTTAAAGCTTAAAGTCACGAATAGTCTTACGGGGTGCATACAAGGTGCATATGGTTGTACAGAGAGAAGGAGAACACCATGGCTGCCGACATGTGAAGGAAGTGGGTAAGAATTTTGAATGAAGACTATTTCCCAACAGTCTTCCCCACTGAGGGTTTGAGGCATGGTTATATTTCATGTATATCGTTTCATGGAACTGGATAGGCCTACATTAAACAGAATAAATGTCCACTGGATGATGTCACTTGTAGGACAAATTAAAATAACTCTTAAACTAAATGAAATCGTACAAGACTGTTTTGGGTTATGAGTGAGATTATATGCACAATAAATTATCTTTCTTTTGATAAAGTTCCCTTTTAAATTAGAGCAATGATCAGTGATTCAAATGATAGTAGAGATACATAATCAAATGTATCAGTATGAAAATGCTTTGTATTAAACAAAACTAAAAAAAAAATAAAAAAAACTGTTAACAAAATGGTGCCTCGGCTTTGAACACATCATTCAGTATAGTCTAGGTATCATGCCCAGTAGTTCAAAGGAAAGTTAGACACAGCAGATGAAGCATGTGCATGATATCTATCTAATACATATTGTTTCTCTCACCTTAAAAGGTCAACAGCACACAAGAAGAGAAACTGGGTCCACAACCAGTTTTGTCATATTTGCATGAAGCACGCACTATTAAACGAGCACATTTAGGTTGGAAGCATCCTTGTGTGATAATGTGCATGCAGGTTTATAAAAGCCCCAAATATAAATGCCATATATAATATAAACACACATATGTACCGCGTGTGTATCATCAACCCTGTGCATATCATCATCATCATCATCATTATCATCAGTATATGTACATTATATACTTGTATACAGCATATACATACGTTAAGCATCACTCCAACCTTGGTATATTCATTGCTCAAATAAAATATCAGTATAAGTTCCATTCAAAAGAGCCCATTTGAAGTCATATATAATTGTCAGGGGTTATCGAGACATCAACAACATTACATTTTTTTTATAAATATATATTAAAATATATCGCCACAGGTCGAATGGAACACTCCAGGCCAGCAGGTGGCGGCATAAAAACAAAGTGCTGACGAAGGCGGAAAACAGTTTGCCAACCGCCAATAAACCAAAAGAAGAAGAAGAACCGGAAACCAGAGCCCGTCGACTTCTCCACGTGCGAGAGCAGCACAGTCACATTGGCAGGTCTACGGCACCACGATGAAGCGACCAAGTAAGTGCATTACTGTTAGCCGTGTCACACAAATATATGCGCTTTAAAAAATATCTCTTCGGGGTTTTTATTACATGGAAAAAGTCACTTATCTAACAGGCTAACTTTAGTTGATCTCATAAAGTAACGTTAGCTAACAGCCACCACAGTGGTCAGTCGGCATTCATGCCACCTATTAACCAGTCCTTCATCAGCTAAGCTTTTTTACTTTTCTTGTCTTTAGAGTTAAGGAAAGCAAGCAAGCGGCTGTCATGTTCCAAACGTTATAAAATACAGAAGAAGGTAAGTGTCTGGCAATAGCTACTTGTATTTGCATTTTGAACGATGTCAGGCCTGCACGACTCGTGTGTCTGTGCGTGGCATACGAGTTTGCTGCGATTATAATTTGTAACTTGTTTAATTCATTTTTATGTCTACAACAATTTGAGTTACATTCACTGGTGTCTGACGTTCAGGTGCGGGAGCACAACAGAAAACTCAGAAAAGAGGCGAACAAGAAAGGAGTCAGCAAACGACCGAAAAAGGATCCCGGAGTGCCCAGCATCGCTCCCTTCAAAGAGGAGGTTCTCAGAGAAGCAGAGCAGAGGAGGTTAAAGGTTGGGACTGACTATCTTTTCTGTCATGTCTTTTGATGTATTGTAAACATTGCCTGTCAAGTTGTATGTAGAGGAAGGATTTGAATTGACAACATTGTGCTGGGGTCTTTTACACCACCAGACCATTGGCAGCCATTTTCTGAAGTGCATGTAGATGGATGATAGTAACATTGTTTTGCTACACAGTAGTGCTTATTGACCAAATTTTTCTCACAGATTGAAGAGGAAAAAGAGAAAAAGAAACAAGCCAAAAAAGAGGAGCGAGCCCAGAAGAGGAAGAAGGAGAGGGAGGCTGCAAAAGAAACAGATCCCAAGGCCAAGAGGGCTCGGCGGGTAAAGGGCAAAAACTTATACTCGAATGATTTGTTACAATTTAAAATTAGTATATTATAATTTTACTGTCTATTGCTTACTTTCATTTCTTTGTGTCTTATTTGCATAGGACGAGTTTGGCAGGCAGTCAGATAAACGGATTGCCTTAGACAAGAGTTCAAAACAGTTCCTTTGCTCTGAATTAAACAAGGTAAGACAATGTGCTTGTTTATCAGGTAATGGAGGTGTGCCTGCTGTAAAATGTTACACTGTAGCAAGGAATTGCTTTTACATTCATTTGAAATCCATCTGGTCTCTCCCTTTTTCAGGTAATTGATGCATCTGATGTCATACTAGAAGTCCTGGATGCTCGTGATCCGCTGGGTTACAGGTGTCCGCAGCTGGAGGAGGCTGTGCTCCAGAGGGAGGGCAACAAGAAACTACTTTTTGTTTTAAATAAAATAGGTAAATGGAGACACTGGCATGTCATCTTACTGTGACGTACACACACTTTTGGCAATGTGATCTACTTAGAGTTTTAGTGCAATCAGCATCAAGTTGATATAGCTCTAAATGCACTTTCCATGTCTCCTGTGTCTTGACTTTCATTGCATTTTTTAGATTTGGTACCTAAAGAAAATGTGGAGAAGTGGATACGGTGTCTACAGCGGGAGTTTCCAGTCGTGGCGTTCAAGGCGTCCACACAGATCCAGGACAAAACAGTGGTAGGAGGTCCAGTGATCAAAAAAACATTTGTTTGCAGCATAGAAATATCTATGGACATATAGGCTGATTTGTAGGCAATTTCAGTTAATGGTGTATCTAACATCATGTAGTTGTAACATGGAGGACTGAGAAGGTTGAGCAGCTTGTCTTGTGCTGTTATAACTGGTTATAACCTCCAAGATTAACTAACAAATAACACAACTGAGTGGCTCTGTGTGATACAGCAGAGCTGACGTGTGTGTTTGTGAACACAACAGAAAATATGGGCTGTATTGAGTCTATTTTCTTTATTTGAAAACAGAGTCGGTTTTCTTCTTTCTTTCCCTCCATTGTCGGTATTGACAAGAATCTCCAGCTGGCCACAATTCTGAGAAGTGACCCACTAAATGATTGACACAAAATGTGTATGCAGCTTTCTAAAGCAGGATGTGCGTATTTTTAAAATTTTTTAACATTACCTAATTTTTCTTCAGGACCTTCAACTTCCTCATGCTTACAAAAAAAATCAGACAACAGACATTATTTCTATGTATTTAGTGGGTCAGCTCTCAAAATCCTAATCAAGGGGCCCAAGCAGTTAGTCTTGTTAATTCAGATAATGCAAGGATGTGAACTGCTAGCATCTAAAATAGGTAAATGTGACATGCAGAGGGCTAGTCATTTTGCTGTCCAATATAAGCAATGCAAAGTTAAAAAAAGCATAATGTTTCTTTGTGGGTGACGCATTTAAAGCATTTCACTTGTCTGATTCTGTCTTCATCAGCAAGAAAAGAAGAGCAGGATAGTCGCTTCCAATGCAGTCCTGGACAAATCCAGAGGAGCGTTCTGCTTCGGCAACAGCTGTCTCAGCGAGCTTCTTGCAAGTTATGCAGCGAACACACAGAGTGAAGGCTCGCTCAAAGTGGGCATAGTCGGTAAGCATAGTTTTCTCATATAACTGAAACTATACAGCTTTTTTTCTGTTGGAGAATGTGACACTGTATTCCAAGGGTTGTGGATTAGGACAAACTGTTTTCTGTGAGGACTTGAAATCCAACTTTGTGATCCAGCTGTTCTACTGTCGTGTATATACTAATTCTGCTTATAATTCATTTCCTTGAATTTGTTCACACCATTTTGTCGAATCCTCAACTTTAACTCATGTGCCCTATCACCCTCAGGCTTCCCTAACGTGGGGAAGAGCAGTCTGGTCAACAGTGTAAAGGGGATGCAGGCGTGCAATGCCGGGGTCAAGAGAGGCATCACCAAGTGAGTCAAAAATAAACATAAGAAAATCCTAATTTTGAGGAGAAATGCACCATTTCCCCTGAGATCTGTGGAACGTGGCATATTTAGCAGAATTGCCAATACAATTTGGAAGTATTCTGTGCATTACTATTGGATTGTTATGTTTTTCTTGGTGTGTCATTGGTGGGAGAAGTGTATGATGAAGTTGATGATCTGACAAGACCATGGAGTCTTTCTTCAATCCAACACTGAGCTTCTTACACATACCTTGTCACTAACTCATCTGAAAGAATGTATTTGTATTCATTCCCGTAATTGCATATTTGGATATTGGGTCCCAACGTGATTTATTTCTGCCACTAGCCCCTCTTAGTTGTATCTTATCCCCACCCTCAGGTCCATGCAGGACGTGCACATCTTCAAGAACGTGAAGCTGCTGGACAGCCCAGGGATTGTGGCGTCGCCGTCCAACCCAGCAGCCTCCATGGCCCTGAGGAGTCTGCAGCTGGAAGAGGGGCAGGAGAGCGTGCTGGAGGCTGTCAGGACTCTGCTCAAACAGTGTGACACGACCCAGGTAGGCGGGGTGGGAGATCTGGCAACACTGCGGATTGTTGGATGTACCAGGTGATTAAGGATGGCCATCATTCTAAATTCATCAATGGGCTATCCAGACAAATTGATAAGTGGGTTTTCCAGACAAATTATGGGTAAAACAAAAGTGGCAAGTATTTGTAACAATGTACAAAAATAAAATATAATGTCAAGAGGTACAGTAAAATGGTAGTGGTTCAGTGCAGCAGACATTACAATATCAGCAATAGGTTCTATAGTGGGGGACGGGGATCCATGTCCAACACAAATCCCATGAAGGGGGAAAGAACACATCTTTGTGGGAGTGGGAGCAAACAATGGGTGGAAATTGGATAGAGGGATTGAGGTGTGCAGGTGTCTAGAGTAGATAAATTTCAGTTTTTATCTTGTTGAAGAGGAGAAACATTGGTGTAGTTGTTATAGTGTACAGAGTAGGGTGGTGCAATTTAGGTTTTCTTTGAAGAAGTAAATATTTCTTGGTTGTTTCTTATAAATGAAAATGGTAATTTAGGCATTCAAGGTCATTTATCCCTCTTGTTTCAGATAATGCTCCAGTACAACGTACCAGACTTCAGGAACTCCCTGGAGTTTTTAACCTTGTTCGCCAAGAAACGTGGCTATCTGGTTAAGGGCGGAGTCCCTAACACACAGCAAGCAGCCACTGCTTTCCTGGCTGATTGGACAGGGTGAGTGTTCTCACAGTTTACTCAAGCTATCGGATCAGGAGGGTGGGCAATTGTCTGTGCATCAGTGTGGAAATGAGGACAAAAACGCAAGTCTTGATTTCTTTATGAAGACTTCTAATCCAACTCTGATCCAAACGCTATGCCAGGCTAATTGCAATTACCATTATAATAATAATAAACTATAAACTTCTTGTTTATAGTTGGGGGAAAAACTGAAGCAGCCTTATCTTCATTGTCAAATTCAATCTAACTGTCTCTCACTGGTTTCACGTCTTAGAGCCAAGCTGAGCTACCACTGTAAAGCACCAGAGAACCACAGCCTCCCTCCCTACCTGTCTGACGCCATGGCTGCTGAGATGCAGAAGGGCTGGGACCTAAACAGAATCAAAACTGGCAATGAGGATACTCTGAAAGGTACGGGTATTTAGTTTCAGTTGTAGGTTGCATTTGAATTGCATATTGAACCGATATCAGGGTAAAATGGGGATTTGGTGTTTTCCTGATACTTAAAATATAGTTTCTAGAGCCACATATAGCATAAATTAGATTAAACTGACCAAATATTCTGCCTTTTCAACATAGAACGATGTTGGATCTCTAAATGAGATTGTATCTCAATTTTTCTCCAAACTAATTCAAATTGTTAATCAAAAGCAACTGATCATTGATACTCAAAAGCTGTATTTTTTTACTGATCAGTACATCAGTTTTACTTTAAGACTCAATGGAATTTTGGTAATCTAGCCACTAAAAGAAGATGGTAACTTCTGAGTGTGCTGCTGACACCAACTTTTGCTGTCCTGTTCAGGTGTCAAGTTCCCCAACCAGGCCAGTAGTATAGGCTTCATCTCTAAAGGCCCCACCACAGGCCTGCTGAGCGTCAGTGACATCCCTGAACAGAAACCTGCCGCTGCACCCACAGAGCAAGAGGCGGAGGAGGAGGAGGAGCAGGTGGAGGAGGTAACTATGTAGAACCAATATCATGGCACAGGAGTTTTGTTTTGTTGATTTGTTATTTCTCAAATTCAGGCCTGGATGAGCGGAGAGCTCTAGTAGCAGTTGCTTTACAGTAGAGTCCCAAGTCTAGTGGGCACCCAGGTTTCTGTTAGCCAGTGCAAAACATATCTGTCCTTAAAATTTAAGTTCTGTCTGATATTTGTTAGCCAAATTCTGCAGACCAAACAATTCTGCGTACAATATCAGGAGTGTGCTATATTTGAAAAGCAAAGACTCTGGTCGCCATACATCTGCAGTGCATTACCATAGTTGACATACCTGCACTGCTTGATTAAATAGACTCTAGTCTACATCTCAAGCTACGTAATACTTTCCTTGCTCTATACAGACACTTCACTCCAGTTGTTTCACAGCTGCTACACACCTAAAGCCAAATTAGAATACACTAAAGATTATTAGAATACTTTACTCATTCTTCTCAAAATTGGGGAGGGGAATGAGATTTACATATTTTAAAAGATGTAAAACATATTGTGCACCATAAGTGATGGCATGCTAATCATCTGCTCTCCTTGAGCCTACTGTGTGAGGCAATCAGGTCAATCATCTTGTATCCAGATTGCTTCCAATCAGTGCAAAACCTTACTGATGCAAGATCACACATTTATATAGCCAGAGTGACTTGTGCCTACTTTGAGCATACATGCAATGTTCAGAGGTGGTTGGAACTTTTATCTTATTGTGTGGAAAACTACCCAGACTCTACAGCTGCTTAAAATAACCCGAGCATGCTGTGAAGTCTGGTCTGCACACCAGCATGGAAATGAGGACAATAACGCAAGTCTTGATTTGCTGATGAAGACTTCTAATCCAACTCTGATCCTGCTGGCTTAGACCCCTTATTGAGCGCAATCAGTGTATCTAAATGCATTGCTGGAATTTATTTAAAAGTCTTTGAAACGTCTGCTGCTCTTTCAGCTCGAGCATATTGCTGAGGAGTCCGAAAAAGTGGAAGAAACAGAGGAACCACAGAGGCCATCAGTCACAAGTAAATTCTACGTTCATAAATGCTCCTTATTCTCTATTCATCACCAAGTAAGGTCTGCACTCATGTGGCCATATTTTGAAACCATTTGCCTCATCTTTCCAGGTAAGCCAGGCCAAGTGCGGTTCCAGCCTGTCCCAGTCGACATCAGCCTCTGTACAGCCAAGACAGATGACGCCTATGACTTCAACACAGATTTTAAATGATCTTTACCCCCACATGTCTTGTAGACATGCAGACTTGGACTTGTCAAGATTCTTGACCACGCTGATGTAGAATCACTGTACAGTGTGCATTTGACCATCTCGCCATGAAAAGCAAAACTGATTCACAATCAGTATTTGAAGGACGCTGCCTGTCCTGACTGGCTGGCTGTCTGGTTTCAGACTGGGCCTAACCCAGTCACTGGTGTTGAATGTGTGTCCTTCCCTCACTGTCTTATAAGCCTGGAAGAAAATATGTTAAGCCATATTTAACCAGTAAATTTTTCCTGAAACTGTCGGTGGAAAGGTCACTCCTTTGAATGTCTAGAGGTAATTTGTAACATCTTCTGTTCAGACAGATTATTGTATATAGCCTACATGTAATAAAATAACCCTCTGCAATGCCTCAAACTGGTTTATAGTTTTACATCCCCCTCTCCTGGCCACCTTTCTGAAGTCTTTTTCAAATACACCTTATAAGCTAATGATGAGTTTTACTACATTTTCATTGGTTGATTGTGGTTGGTGATAATTATATCACTTTTTCAAGTAGTGTTCATAGAAAAGCTTAGATATCTTAATGGAACTGGAGACAACCTTAGAAATTCTGAGTCTTGAAAAATAGGCCATGCACAGCAATACATTGGACATAAATTTGAAAATGGCATCACAAGTTTTTAATGATAAAACGGTAACAATTTTATTTCATCTTCTATACAAAAGGATGACAAATATTTACACCAGCAAGTTGAATGCTTTGTAAAGAGTATAAAAATACTGACAATGAAGGGATAAAGCATGACAACTCTGCAACTTATATCATGTTCTTCTGTTATTCAAGAGGTGTGAGTTGGTTAGTGGTTTTCATATCAAACTATTAAAAACCATAGCAAAAATCCTGACATCCACTGCAAGAGTTTAGCTTCATGGGCAAAGCAGTATTGTATGTGTGTTCGTATTTCGGATTTTCATGTGTTTGGTATGTTCTAGTTAGCTGGGGCGATTCAAACCAAAATTGATTACATTTACATGCAGGGTATAACCGTTAAACTGACTGCAGTAGTGGGAGAGAAAGAAAATTAGATTCAACAAAATTAGAAAATTACTTTTTTTTCTTGCGGGTTTTCTTGTTATTTCTAATTGTTACTGCACACATGAAAGACTTGAATTAAGCGCAGACAATTCCTGCAAAATGTAAAATATACTGAAATAAGATAAATAAGCATATGTGCAATGTTTAATACGTCTTGAAAAATGCACTACTTGTCCACAAAAAGTATTGTAGTGAGGTAATGACATCAGGCATTTATACGGCTAATATCTGCTAAATAATCTTACACTGAACTGGTCATTCAGAGGAAAACTTTTTAAACCAGTTGAAAAGTTCAGTCAGGCTTGGGCCAACTGAGCTGCTCCTTTATGGTTGAGGTATTTATACAAAATCCTTTTGTTTGGGAATAAAAGTAAATCAGTTGTGTTATTAAGCTGCATGTAAACATACTCAATGACCCTCCCACTGATTCTCTTATTATGAGAATGTTGGCATAAGTTGGTTTAAGCATGTGTTGGTCTTGGCACACTATCACAAGGTATAGGTCAATACCACTACCTCTCTGATCATATGCAAGAATATGCTTCCCTAGTAAAACAAGCTGCTTTCAACAGTTTTCATATATTAAAATGTTTGGAGAAGCACAGACCGTAACAATTTCAAGGGCATCGAATTTCTGCACCAAAGAGCAGCTGAAACACTTTCTCTACCGCACCATCGCAAGTACAATAAATAAATAATGGAAATCACTTGCTTTTCCCATGTGTGGAATACTTGGATGCTCCCAGCAACAATTACATGTGTTGGGTAGGAAAAAACAAAGATGAATTCTATGCGTTCAAGGCAATGTGGGAATACACAGGTCTACATGTCAGAAGGATGGCAGAACTGAAATACAGGGTTGGTGAGTGAAACGGCTTTGCATCATACTTGTGTTTGTTCCTGAGACGTCAAGAGGCGGGATCCTGCTGGAACAGGGCTGGCTTGGCTGGTTGATGGTTCATGATACTCATTTTCGATCTATTTGTCTCCCGTGTGTCTTCGCACTGGATGAAATTTGCCCGTGGGGTCAGGAATGTACCACTTGTCCCACACGTCAGAAAAGGAGGACGTTCTCCCCCAAGGCTTATAGTGTCCATTCCAGTGGAGGAGTTTGGCAGCTTTCACAAACTGGGGGGAGTAGCGGTTTCCAGCACCTGTACTACCTTAAAAACAAAAGATTTACCATCATTTGCTAATTCTTTTTTTCTTTGGCTTGAACTGCATAATATTGTGAGAATTCAACAATATATCATACTGACTTAAGATCTGCCGTTAACTGCACCATAAAGCTGGAATTCCCACTTGGTGCTGTAATTTAATTATTGGGTTGGTAGCTAGGAGACAGAGGTTTGCTCTCTCCAGATTACACAATAGTCTTAAATGTGAAAACTACAACTCACATCTCACTACAGACTTCTCGGTTCTACTAACTGCTTTGTGAATGAGCATGAATGGAAGAAAATCTGTGATGGATGTATCTAAGACAGACCTCCCAATAAATGAGTCCACTGGTAATGTGAATGTTTCATTTACAGCTGATGGTTCATTAAAAAGGCCTTCACATTCTTTCCAGTCTCTTGTCAGTAACCAGTACTTACCAAGGTGTCTGACGTGCCACATGGGGTCAATGGTGGAGTGATGTTTGTAGAAGACGATGAGGAGAGGAGGGGTGGTGATACTGTCTGCCAGTGTCTTACTGTACAGATCCTCCCTGTGGAGACCAATGACACTAGAGTGAAGAGGCATTTCAACTGCAATCATGATTTTGCACTCAAACCACTGGCCAGTGACTTGTAAGCACATCACTTTTTCCTCTGTAATGTGGTCAGTTCCCTTGGCTTAAATCCCCTGGATTAAAATGTTGTTCAATTTCAGTATGAGGGAACAGATTCTGATTTTGCCTGCAGTTTAGCAGCAAAGACTGCCTCTATTGCCTCTGTCTGGCTCAGTCCTGTTCACCCGTCATTTCCACACAGTGTGACTGACTCACTGTGCATTAAGCTCCATCCAGCGCTCCAACTGCCTGGTGATGTTCTGGTTCTTCCACTCAGTCATGTTGGCAATGATGACGCCTGGGTTGAAGGAGCATGTGTTGGCCCTCATCCCCAGCTTCTTGATAGCCTCCTTCTTGAAGTCCAGGAAGCCTATGTAGTTATTCTATTGGAAAAGACGTCTTTATTTAGTTAACTATGATCTACTACGGACGGCCCTTCAAGGAAAAGTTATGTAACAACACTCTGTTCAAGGCGCTCCAGGAGTTATTCTGTGTATTACTGAAACATTTAGTAGATTAATTGATCGACAGAAAATGTATCGATTATAATTTTGATAATCATTTAATCGTTTTAGTCATTTATCAAGTAAAAATACCAAACATTTGCTGGTTACAGCTTTACAAATGCTAAGATTTGCTGCTTCTCTCTGTTTCATATCATTATAAAATGAATACTTTGGGTTTTTTTGGCTGCTGGTCAGACTAAGTAAGCAATTTTAAGACTTTGGGCTCTGGTAATTTGTGATGGGCATTTGACATGTTTGACATTTTATAGACTAAATGTTTAATCAAAAAAAATATGTTGTAATTTACTTTTTTGGTGTACCCAGTTTCCCACAACCTGCCTCATCTACTTCTACTTCAGTTAGTGATTTCCTGCATTTCCCAGAATGTCATTTGACAATCCCCAGAGAGCGGGCCTGAACTTGCTGCATTCAGTACATGCAGGTGGAGAGAGTGATAGCGATAGCGTAGTAACAGCAAGAGAGTTTTTCAACATGTCTTGTGGCTGCATTGCATTATGGTCTACTGAGGCTACTGTCAGTGGAAAAACTGGTATCTCTTCTAGGGATGCAGTGATATATCGACAGACTATCATTATCGGCTGATATCAGCATTGAAAAGCAATATTGGTATCAGTCCTATATTATTTTTACTGCTGATATTTGGCATTTTTGTGCCACTTTGTCACTTAATACAACTATCAAATTAGCAACAGAATAAAACTAACATGGTCTTTTGTTGAAAAAACAATTATCTTAAGATGATAAGAAGACATGTCTGAAAAGTTTAATCTGTTTTGCACCTGCATTTGTACTAAGATTCTTGCAAAAATGCATATCGGTATCAGCCAATATGGGTGGGAAAATATCTGATATCAGTATCTCTACCTCTTCTATGACAGATTGCTCCCTGTATGATTGTTGAATGTCGGCGCAAAATGAGTCTACAAAGAAGCCCTTGCACTTTGATTCTGAGGGACTGACACCAAAACCTGACGTTTACTGTTCATATTTTAGACAGTGGAACATTTTTCTGCTATTAAACTGCATTGTAGCTGCGCTGGAAATATCTCAACGTGACGTTACATTGTCTACATTTAGCCTGTTATCCTCTGGAATAAGAAGAATACACCCCGAACAACAAATTGAACCCAGAAATGTAAGGTGCATTGCCAATAGCTGTTTTTTTAAACTGTGTTAAAGTGTTTTCGGATGGATTTTTCCATGGCCGTTTCCGCAGAGATCATCATTGAAGATAGTTAGCGTAAGTCATGGTTTGAACTATGTATGGGAAACCAGCCTTGTAATGACCTCTATCTGTGCAGAGCTAAGAGGTGCATACCTGATTTCCAGCCCCTCGAACAAAGCCCTTCGCAGATGCTGAATCACAGTCATCCGAGAAGGCAGCGGCATGTCCTGGTTTCAGGCTGGTTTCATAAAGCTCCTGGATATCTCCTGGGACCAAACACAACAGTCAACATCCATTCATCATTTTCTTCCTTAGAGACTGGACATTTTCTCTTACTACTTTAAAGTTAAAGAGAGAAATGGTGCATGGGAAACAATATTTTCTGAGTGAACGTGAGCGGTTAAAAACACTGAATCTTTATTGGGTCCATAGCCAAAGAAACACTTCTTTCATGGTGTCTTACCTTGTACAATGACATCATCATCCAAATAGATGGCTTTCTCTGCATCAGGTATGTACGCAGGCAAATAGAACCTAGCAAAAGTCAACTGAAAAACAAACCATTTGAAAGAAGTTGTCAGACACAGCAGTAGGTAAAGAGTATGTGTTAATATTTATTCTGAGCTAGTGTACAATATGTTGTCCCACCGGTTTTACAGTCTCCAGCCTCTTGGGATCTTTGGACATCTTCCCACTGACGGTCTCAGGCTTGAAAACAATTATCTTATATTTAACATTGTTTAGCCTCGTCTTACTCAGCCACACACTGTTGATCGAAAAAGGGGAAGAAGTTACATTAGATGAAGCAATTACGGCTGACAATTTCACAAACTCTTCTTTGTTTGTGTGCTATCTAGACACATTCCTGTGGACAGTATCTTGTGCAAAGGGAATAACATCAATGCACCCGAGGCAATGCAATTGTGTGACTGTAGCATTACAGGTTTTCCATTTACTGTCTTACTTCAGATGATCCACTGTGTCATTCAGAGTCACTATGTTGAAGACGACATTGGCTTTGCTATTCTGGTAGACGCTGTTCATGGCAGCCACCACAGCGCCCAGCCTCTCCTCAGCAGCAGTGATGACCACAGGGATTTCCTCCCCCGTCCTCGCCGACTCCAGTCTGAGGTCTGGAGACAACTCGGCCTCGAAGGGAAGAATCACACCCGGCACTGCATCTGGAAACACATGTTCTTTAGGACCTCACGCGCTTCTATATGTTAAAGCTGGTGGTTTCATTTTAATGCACTTAATCTGTTCATTTTTCCTGTCTGATGTGCACAATAACACACCACATGTGCCCAACAATGTGTCAACTTCACATCTATCTAGGTGCAAACAACTGACAGCTGGGGTCACACACCAAGATTAACATACCTGGGTTTTCTCTCTGTAAAAAGTCATTGAGGTTTAGGAGATTTCGTTGAACTATGATGAGGAAGGCCACAGCCAGCAGCACCAGAATGACCACGTTTACTGAAAGAGACAATGAAGAACACATATGGAGATACAGGGCAACGATCTGGGGACTGTGACAGGCGAAAAGATAATAACTGATGATAAATGTGCAGCTATATTGCCCGATGACTCGCTTCAGTTTTGTTCCCCTATTTCCACTTGTTACCTCTTGCTACTGGTGTTGCCCACATACACTGCACAAAATATTGCCTAGTGTATCTAGACTAGACAGATGTTTCATAGTTGCAAGTCCCATGGATCAAAAAGCAACTAGTTTATCCAAATTGACTCACCTCTCCTCAATGTCATGATAACGCCCTCATTCGTCCCTCCAGCAGGTCTGCTGAATAACAAAATAAATACAAAGCAGGCACAAATTTGAAAGATGTGTAAGGCACGAGATACTGGCTAGCTGGCTAATAAAGAGTGATGTGAAGTCGAAATGCTGCTGCACCGCTGCGTGGCGATTGCATAAACACACAAGGCTGTCTGCAAACTACTGGCTTTTAACTGTGCATGCACATGTTAATTTATACTTTCCGCAATGCACGTACAGTCAGTTGCAAGAACAAACCATACAGTCTACAAAACTCATTTACGTTCAAGCCAAAGTGCCAACTCAACATCAACAAGTTTATCCATTACCTGGAATGCTCGTAGTAATAGATGCCTATGTGTTTGCCTGATTCTAAAATTAGATTATCCAGTCGTTTTCAGTATGCAGATCATCAGATTATGTATTACATCGCATCAAATTTAATATGTTTTAATTGTGGGAAATACAAGCCAGAAACTGCATAGATAAAAGGTAATACGCGATGTATTTTGACTGGCGGACATTTCAAGCATGTAATTCCCATTTCGACTAACTGCAAACCATCGAGTCAGTTCAATAGACATAATATATAGCACTTCAGCCAATCCGTATACTCCGTAGCTCTGTGAACCTGCACACATCAGTGAAGTTATGACGCTCGGGAGCTGCCGTACGGGTCCTCCACAGCACTACGTAGCATTTTGAAACCGGAAGTCAAACATACTTCGGTTTGGACCATATTCCGCTCATTTGTTTACCTAAAATAGAAAGATGTTGTCTATATTCAACACCATTCCAACGCATATGGTAAGACATTATTCATTTAATGTATCAAGAATATTTGTTTGGTTTAAATGCTCTTTTACTGGTTATCTCAGTGAGCTAGCTATGCTAGCTAACATGCTTTTCCGTCTGTTTCATTTCTTTCATATCTAGCTAACGTTACCGTTAATGCTACTTTAACTTACCTTATCAATGGTTAGTTTGGTTTCTCTGGTATTTCATCCATAGCTAGCTCCTACAGCCGACGCCTGCTTTGCATCGGTGACATTTAATAATGCAACATCAAGCTACTTTCGGCATCATTACTTGCAGAGGTTGTTATTTATTGGCTGATGTTAAGGCGCTCCATGTCTGCGAAACTGGACCATATTGTAATAATGTTGCTTGTTGTACTTTTATCCAGTGTAGTCTTTATATTGGTCTACTTCCCGTGCTGTGATTGTCAGTGAAAACACAGCTGTCAGGCCAACTTTCTTTATTTATCTTGCATGTAGTCACTAACGTTACTTACTACTGTATTGACTTGCTGTCATTTATGTGCTTTAATTATATTTTCCCCGGTCACTGTCTGTCACAGGATTATAAAGGCCAGAAGCTGGCTGAACAGATTTTCCAAGGAATAATACTCGTCTCAGCGGTAACTATCCCTAACATTTGGAAACTATTCATTTAAAACATCCCACTAGAATGGCATTGTGCTTTTCGCCCCATATTCAGCTAACTGCTCACTGTCATACTTTGCATTGTCTTTGCAGGTGATTGGATTCGCATATGGTCTGGTCATTGAACAGTTTGGGTGGACAGTGTATATAGTACTGGCTGGTTTTGCTGTGTCCTGTGTGGTAAGTTATTTTACTTTGTATTGTTCTCTGTCTTACTTCTGTGAAGGAGCAATACATAGATGCACTGTGTATTTTACACCAGCGCAGCTCAACATCCATTCATGACTTGAGATCATTAGCAAAATTCTCCCATAATACAAAAACTACTGGATCTCTTCTGTTACTATACCAGGGCTGGGCAAGTTTGATGTATGTAGTTGCCCAGAAACTATATCCCATACTATATCTAACTTTTTTCTTTTTCTCCTCATGCTTTTAGTTGACCCTGCCCCCCTGGCCAATGTACAGAAAGAGCCCTCTGTCCTGGCAGCCGGCCCTACCAGAGAGCAGTGGGGAAACCAGCCAAAAACCTCAGGAAAGCCTCAAGAAGAAGAAGCACAAGTAACTCAGAACCAACCCTGCCCAGTTGCCAATACATCCTTTTTATAATGGAAGTTCTTTTGAATTCTGTCTCACAAATTTCACATTAGAAGCATTTGGAAGAATAACTTTGTTACAATGTTTGTCAGTCAACGGTGAAAAACTTGTATGTCCAATAAACATCCAATATTGTGCATGCTTATAATTGAGATATTTCTTTTGTGATTTTTTTTTTTGTTTTTTGTTTTTTATTTGCTCAAGGTTTACTGAGAATATATCATGAGTTGGGAGATTATCAGTACAATGAGACATTCCTGCTTTAGTGTTGTCTTTTGTTTGTCTTGTTCTAGCTCTCAACATTATGGAAAATAAGTGTAAACAAAGAAAAATAAAAAAATTCTGCATTTATTAGAAAGATTCTACTGTAAATATCTACAATACATGATCTAGATTATCTTCTGTGTAAGAAAATACAAAAAGCAGCACAAATGAGATCTAGTGTCTTTAAAGATATAGGTACAATTCTTGATATTCTGGTGTACATTATAAACCAACTAGTACTCCACTACAGTAAGTACAATGACAACTAGTCTGCTTTAAAATTATTCAAAATCTTTGCATAGGTAAGTTATAATCGCTATTTTATATATTTGTGCTGAAAGCGAGGCACAAAAATTTTCTACACAGATATTTACATATGATTGCCTGTACAAAATCAGCACATATAGGGGCATTTTCCATGACAAAACTTGGGAGCATCAGTGAGAATTTGTGCGCAAGAAGGAACTTCGTCATTGTGAGCAATATTGCATTGGCTTGAATCCTGTGCAACAACATCAAGGCAGATTAAAAAGATGAGGGAGAGGAGTAGAAGCAGGATTTTTTTGTCTTTATTGTGAACAGGCTCTCTGCGAAAGGGGTGCTGCCATGTTTTGTGCTTCAGAGGATAACAGACAGCCAATCACAGCACAGTTTCAGACAAGGGCAGGGACTTTATAGTAACTAAGAAAATTTATAGACACAAAGGCCCAGCGCTGAGCCCACCCCCGACTGTCAAAACTAAATGAAACTTGAGCGCAGAAAAAGGCTTGGAGAGCGCACAGAGTGGGTCAGGAACAGACTTTGCTCACTCCTTCAGGTTGTGTGCGCGCTCAAGTATGTGATTTCTACTGGAATATTACTCACAAAGACGAAGTTCCCTCCTGTTCGAGAGCTGGCACGGCTCTTCCTGGAAGCATGTGGCGGTGCCATTTCCTTGCGTGGGCAGTCCTCTTGCTCGCTCGCATGTTCTCAGTTATTCTTGCGAGTTTTGTCATTGAAATGCCACTACAGGCTAATGCCTGGGTCTATACAGCGTTTTCTAAACTTTCAAGGCAACATCCTCAAAGAATTTCAGCTGCCTCACCATCACAGCATAGGCTTGGTACTTCTCCTCTCCCATTTGATCCCGAAGGCACAGCTGCAGTGTGAGAGAAAAATATTCCAAATGAGATCACTTTGGTAACAAAAGACAGGTGATTTACCCTGCCTGAGCTCCACTTAAACTGGGTTTTGCACTTTGCAGACAATTTGATTCCATTGTGCTGGTTGTGAAAGGACTTCACATGGTGGTCTTGATTTATGAAAGGAGCATACACTGCGATCATACAGTCTGATCTGAATATGAATGCATCATTTTAAACTTGATCACACCAGTGAGGTCAATCTCATGGTCTCAGTATATGTATTATCTATTGAAGCAGTTCTTTGCATGTTACATAGGCAATAACAAAACAAGGCAGCATGCATTATTCTGTCTGACAAAATGTGGCTTACAGAAATTAAGTGCTGAAAGGCTGCCCTTACATGTAATTACTCTAAACAAACGAGTGTGCTAGCATGTACTGTAATTCCCATAAGCACTGTGCATTGCAAAATGCGCTGCATACAAACAAACAAACCAACAAACACACAGAGCCTGGCTCTTATTGAGGTGCTTCTCCTGAGCACCTAATAGGGAGAGAGACAATGCAATATCTCTTTTCAAAGTAGTTAACAAATTAGCCTGCATGATGTTTCTATCATTAGAGGTCTACTTTCAACATGTGTATTCTTCAGAAGGCAATGCCACATATGAGTGTTTTGGTTCTTTAGAGAATGCACCATTCATGTGGGATGTTGCACTCAAAATTAAGCCATTTAAATGAAATTTCACAAGTAAACCGTGACAAGTTTCTTGCAGTCATGCCACTCCTTGAACTTGTGATGATTTCTACAAAGGCTTCATTAATGAGGACGAGTATATTAGCCTAGGTGTGATGCTGATGTCTGATGTGTTTTACTTGTTTGATTCCCTACTTCTCGTTTGTTGTCGTCCTCCTCCTCCATGATTTCCAGCACTCTGTCCAGCAGCTTGACCCCCAGGCCCTTCACCACATCTGTCCTCAGGTGCTCAATGGCCCTCCGGATCTTGGCTGGGCCAGACGTGGAGCCTGTTGGAGAGAAGAATTTGTTAAACAGAAGAAAGCACCTGAGTGGATGACTGATTGATGACAACAGAAATATTTTTGATGGTATTGAAGTTCATCTAACTCATTGGTAATTCGTTGATTGGTAAGTCCTCTGCTTCCTCTTGAGCCTTCCCATGAAGCACCAGGGTGTCCCTGTACTTCCTGTTCAGTTTAAACTCTGGCAGTGCGGTAGAGCCACATCGGCCTCCATCCAGCTCGCTCACACCATCTCTGCCATCCATTCGCAAAGTTTGGGTCATCATCTGGACTAGATCCTGCATGTCGCTGGATTCACTCTTCCTGCAGAGAACCAATAAACACATGAATCGTGGATTGTAATGTTACATAGGTAATGTAAAACAGGATTTCAGAGCTAAATTATTAAGAATGGGATGTAATGTGCCAGCTCTCTATGTTGGACTTGAGGAATTGAGGTTTCTAACAGTTTTAAACAACAAGTGCACTGCATGGTGTTTCCACCCTATCTGTATGTCTGTATGCTCTCACCCTTCTCTGCAGTCGCCCTCTGAGCGCTCTGTGGAACTGGTGGATGAGTTGCATTCATCTTCATCTGACCTTCGGCCCAGCAACCTATCCTGCTGGAACAAAACACCTTATTGTTTAGACAGAGATTATGATACAGACTTCTGTTTTTAATTCATAATATATCAGACTAATGAGATCTCATCTGGCTTATCAGACTAATATCAAGTCATTTAAGCTTTATGCCATAATGCACACCCCTTTTCATAATAGCATCAGACACAGTTACTATAAAGTCACAGCGTGACTTCGTCTAGAGTGTCCATACCTTATTGTTAGCCTCAGTGATAGAATCTGACACAGATCGGACAACCGGAGCATTGTGGTGCTCAGCCTTGGAGGAAGTGACATCATAAGACGCCCTTCTTACAGCACTAACACCTGTGGGGGAGCAGAAAACTACAGTGAACAACAGAACAAAAATGCAAATACCAACTATTGCTTTTTTTATTTTTACAGATTTGTAATGTTAATGTGAAGAATATTAATTTTACTAAGAGGCTTCTAAAAGAGATACCCCCACATTTCACCTCCCAATATTCTGCCTTTTTCAGAATTTTGCACAGACAGGCAGTTACTTTCCTGCTTAATTATTCTTTAAGATGAGGAAAAGTAGCTCCAATATCCTTACAAAGTCTGCCATTCATACTTTCGACCTGCTTCAAGTTTACCTTAAAAAATGATGCAATTTGGCTGCGTTTAGCTTCTTTCTCCTATTCGTATTCCCCAGTTTTCTTTTTCAATTTTTTCTCTCTGGAATGTTTCCATAGTAACTTTAATTATTCACCTAGCTACCTGCTTCTGTCCCCTTTTTCTCCTGTCTGGTGCTGTAACTCTCCCTTAGGTGTTAGTCTGCAATTTCTCCTGTAGGTGCTGGTATGAGTGTTCCCCTCAGGCACTAGTATGCTCTGTTGCTCCAATTAGCAACCAGGATTCCTCACCCTCTGTCAGTCAACTTCTCAGCCACTGTGTGTGTGTGTGTATGTGTATGTGTGTGTGCGCGCGCGCGCGTGTGTGTATGCATGCATGTGCACGTAGCTATTTGTTTGTTTGCTGGCGTGGCTGAGTGAATGCTTGTGTATGTTGGGTTCAAAGAGGGCTGCAGGTGCGACTGTAAGTGTGTATTTTTTCTGATGTTTTTGTATTGTTCTTTACAATGTTCTTATTTCTGTGCTATATGTCGTTTTAGTTCTTGTGTTGTCTTTATTGGTGCAGTTCCAATTAGAAATGTACTAGTTTAAATTAGAAAAAAGAATGAAAATGATAATGAGTACCTGGCTGGCTGGTGCTCTCTTGGGACTGTCTCAGTCTTCTCCTCTCTCTGGCAGACAGAGGGCGGTCCTGGAGAAAAAAGAAATTCACCACCACAATTTGTGTGATTGATAAACTGCAGCTGTTCATTTCAGCCAGAGTAGATCTATGTACCACAATTATTCACCACAAGCTCCAAACGTATTTGGAGACACAGTTTTATTATGGTTAAAATCATTAACTATAACAGCCAATGGAAATAGCATAGTGTCAGTACAAGTGTCTACTGCTGTATAATGCTGCTGTTACAGAAAAACCTTGTGATTTCTTCTTGACTTTATTTGACTTCACATGATTCTTTTCATGCTGAATAGGTTTCATGACCCAAGCGCCCATGAAGCCCATTAAGAACCAATAATAATTTTAAATAATGCATAGCTGTCAATTTAGCCACTGACAAACTTAATTCTCAAAGCGAAACAGTAATGTAATGAAACTGTATAATTGCCTGGAAGACCGCCTACCAATATGATTTGTTGTTGTTTAAAGATTGCAGAAATGTTGCTATGGCCTATTATTCTGCCCGCACATAAAGTGTGCTTTGGGCAGTGTGGATATTCCAGAGCAATGTACATGGGTGTGCGGTAATGTGGCACACATGTAATGTAGCACAGCACACAGTGGTCCATATACAGTGTGTGAGTAGAGCAGCATTCTCACCTGTGGCAGTGGTAAGAATCCGTCCTTACAGGAACTAGCTGATGTGGAGGATGCAGCCACGGTGGCTTTCTTGATCTCTGTGCTCCCTCTGCTCCTCCTCCTCTCTTCCATGGCTATGGCGTCAACAGGAGGGGGAGGCAAAGGTCTGCGAGCGGACACCTTGGACTAACACAAGGCAAAACAAGATACAACATCCCTGAGATTAATTCAATTAACCTCACTGATTCCTGTAGTTATTGTGCTGTTTTTTTTTTTTGTTTTTTTTTTCACATTTTTAATATTTATTGGCTATCCAGTATTCTAGTATAATGTAACTATAAACATATTTATTCATTCGTAGATACAAACTGATGCTCTGTTTGAGATTCATTGAAATATAAAATATTAGATGGTAGGGCATCTTATCGAAAAAGTACTGCATTCGGTGTACATCCTCATGCTAGAAGGGTTGCCTAGATCTTAAGCAGTAAGTGACATATTGCCAAAATTCAAAATGGCTCCCTCTGTAGCAGATGGCTTAACTTTGATAAATGCCAATTATAAAATTATAAAAGTATATAATAATGATAATAACAATCATCATCATAATCATGATATAAGTATACATTATAAGAGCACAGGTTTTATAAATGCTTATTAGGTAATCCTCAGACACCCTAGACACAGTGCACAAAAAGTCTTATTCAGGACGTGAGCTACTGAAATTCAATATGGCTGCCTATATAACAGTTAACTTTCTGAAAACATGGCTACATTTCCTTAGGCAAGTGACAAATTTTGTGAATTAACACATCTTAAGATACTACAGCTGCCTAAACGTTTGAGACAAATTATTGTGACAATGAAATTTAAGTAATTCAGTAATTTTCCTGAAATTGCCCATAATTTTCCGTATGTTGTTTCATTAGCATAAAGCACAAGTTCTTAAGATAACGTAAAATGCAATCCCTTATGCTTTGGGAAGTGTCTGTGTTTGTTGTTCTTATATTTTGATGTTAAAGCCAATATGCCTCCCCTATCTGTGCACTTATAATCCTGTAAGTTCCTAAGTGTCAACTACTACTCATTACTTCCTGACTCTATCTTTACCTTGTCCTGATCCCCGTGTGTCCGTCTCGCGTCCCTCTGTCTGTGCTGCTGCGAGACGGAAGGTTCCAGTGAAAAGTACGGGGCAGTCGGGCCTGGAGCGGACGGGCCCGGCTTGGCGACTTGTAAGGCAGACTCCTGCTGAAGAGGTTCCTAAACACACACAATTACAGTCATTTTTTCCACATTATCCAACAATACTCGCAGAAAAAAAATCCTCCACTTTGTGCCACTGCGTGTTGGCAATGTTATACAGTCTGCTTATGGGCTTTGTTCTGAGAAATGATAACAGAATGGGTACAAGAATCTTAATTCTCACCGGTGCTGTGGTAGGAGGAAACGGCTCTAATAGCTTCTCAGTGGATTCTAGGCTATCCTGCAAAGACAGGAGTTAGCACACATAAAAATTAGACAAGAAGAAGAATAATTAATGTATTATAATGAAATAACACAAGAAGTATCTCTCCATCACTTACTTGGATGTCTGAGGTAAGGCCTTGTGTTGGAGCTCCCTTGAGGAGGTTCACAGTGTCATTTTTATTGTCCATATTCACGTCCAAAACCTCCCTGACATCTTCTACACTGGGTTTGTGTGCAGACCTCCTCTCAGGGACACTGACAGCAACAGCAGTCTGTCTCTCAACTTCAAGCTTTGGGTTCTCCATGTCAGCCTCTTCGAGTAACTCCATGGTATCGTCCTTATCGTCCACATCCAACATCTGTTTCTCCACAAAGGCAGGGAATCTATCCCCAGGGTCCGGCGTGGTCTGCGGGTGAACACCTAACAATCCGTTGGATGGCCTCCTCTCCTCTCCTCCCCTACTACCAACACCTGATACTGGCTTGAGAGGGGGTTGGAGGGGGGCAGGAGGGGGAGAAGGATCTGGTTTCCCTCTTCCTTTCTTGTCTTTGGGCGCACCGTGAGTCACAGGTTCGTTACCGGCCCAGTGGTTTGACACAACTGACTGGGGCTGCTGAACCTGTCTCTCCGTCAGGTCCTTGTCCTCCTGCGGCTGGATATCAATATTAATGTTGCTGACGGTTGCCAGGGACACGATGCTGCCTTTGAGAGCATCGGGTGAAGGGGATTTGGGCGCTGGAGGTGTCTGGGCTGGAGGTTGGTCAGTGACACCATTCCGGTCCTTATGTTGTTGTGAAATCTCTTTCTGAGGATAGGGGGAAAAAACAAAGGCCTATTCAAAATAAACATAGACCAATGAGGAAACTTCTTCAGAAATGGTCATGGGACCTTGGCAACACTAAAAAAAACCTGTATGCAATCTGTCAGATATATGTGATGAATCTACAGATAAAGATGCAACAACATTGTATTTGTTTTCTGTTACGATGTCTCATCTGGGAGAACATGTTCATCATGATACATGGTTCTGCACAGGGTGTATTTACACAATGCAACTTGAGTACAGCTTGACTTGTATTGGAGTGACAAAGTGTAACAGTGATGGGAAATGACATCGTGTGCACATATCGGAATCTGTAACTTATTTCACATGAGCTACTGTGTAAAACCAGCCTAGCCTTTTTTCCTAACATGGTTTTTCTTGGAAGTTTTTCCTTGTATGCATTGAGGGTCTAAGGCTGGTGGTGCCAGGTAGGTTAGGCTATGTAGAATAGGTAGGCTGTTATGTCTTGCTCAAATCTGCTTTTGTGTGTCTTTTGCGTTTCCTGATGTTTGTCCTATATCACTTCGTCTATGGCTGATTGTTGATCAGTTAGATCTAGTTAGGCTCATTCTCTGTATAGTCTTTGGGACATGCTTGTGATAAAGGGCCATATAAATAAACAAACTTGAACTTGAACTTGAGCTATTCTCCATTCTCTCACCCGTCTCCCCCTGGCAAGATGTTCAGGCAGGGGACTTAGTGGCAGCCTCTCAGGTTTTGGCTGAGGTGACACTACAGACGCTGCTCTGTTGGTCCTGCTGTCGCCACTGCCACCCATAGTTTTCTTTCTTGACTTGGCAGTTTTCCTGGTGCGATGAGAAGCAAAACAAACACAGACATAAGGGATCAATCACTTCTACTTAGTGCTAGCAATTAATTGTGGGAGAGGTGTGAGCAATGGAAAGGGGTGGGGGGTAGATATCAGACTGTATAAAAAGATTCAAAGTGAGAAAATAAGAACAAAAGACAGAGAAAAGGAGAGATGATAGAGTCCATATGAAATAAATTAGAAAGAAATGAAAAAGTCCAGCTAGGCAGTTTGCTGCCAGTGCCACCTACTCTTTGGTGGCCTCGAGGAACATGGCGATTTGCCGTTTGATGTAGGGCTGTCGGAGGATGAGCTTGACATCAGGCCTGTCCTCGGGTCTCTTACACAGCATGCTTTTGATCAGTTCTCCCAGCTGGGGGTCGTACTTACTGGGCATCTGTGGCAACTGATGAGAAAACCAAGGGAGAGTGTTAGGAATCAGTGTGAAACTATGTTGCCCTAATTGAGGTTTCTAGATATTTAGGGTTGACAAAAATAACGTGCAGTCTTAGCTAGACAAGAATCAATTATTAAAAGCCTGATTCTGCGGAACTGCTGACATCAAGATTGCTATGCTCACCAATTGCTAAACTCACAGCTTTCCTATGGTTATTTGGGACTACGACAGGAGGACTATTCCCAACCTCAGCCAAAAAGACAAAAGTCCCCGAACAATTTTGACATTGATTCTCTCCAAAATAGTGAGCTTCTCAGGGAATAACTTTGAGAAATCTGTTGAAAAACGAATATAAGCTGGAACTCGAGATGAAACCCACCTTTCCCTCTACAATGCGATACACCAGTGAGTTCATGTCCTTTGCATTGAAGGCATGTTTCAGCGTGGACATCTCGTACACACAGCATCCCAAGGCCCATACGTCTGACTGGAAAAAAGAATAGTACAGCTAATTGTTAAGTGATGCCTATTGCCATCACTACATACAGTACAATAATGTGTGTCCTACAGACAAACAAAACATTTTATTCTATACGTATTCAAAAAGGACGATGATATCAAGTGAGCAGATATTCCAAATACCTTGTGGTTATAGGGTTTATTAGAGAAGAGCTCTGGGCTCATGTAATAAGGCGTCCCTATCAGTGTGCTGGCCATATCATTCTGGTTCTCCAAGACCCGTGCGATGCCAAGGTCCCCCACTTTGATGATGTTGGTCTTTGTCAGGAATATGTTCTGTGTTTTAAGGTCCCGGTGAAGGATGCGCTTCTCATGCAGATACTACAAAGCAAAATCATAACAGTCAATTCAGATATTGCCATATAAAGGATAGCATTATGTTTGACTTCTTTCACAATTACAACACACCTGGAGCGCCATAGCTATCTGGACAAACCACTCCACCACCTGCCTCTCAGGTAAGAGATCTCCCTTTTGTTGTTTGAGTCTGTGGTAGAGGTCACCGCCTTCACAGAAACCCATGACGATGTACAGCTGGCAGTCATCTCCTTCCCAAGACTCCCTGTACGTCACGATGTTGGGATGCCGCAGCTGGGACAGAAGCTGCGCCTCCTGCTCTGCAGCACGTCGTTCCCGCTTGGAAGAGGTGGTCAAGTTCAGCTTCTTTATCACATACTGGCAAAAGCAAAGAGACACGCACATTCACTCTTCCTGGATTCAAGTTAAAGGGGAAGGTGTTTATTAATGTATTATTTATTTGTTAACATGAATAAATCCAGAAACCAGAAAACTAAGACTCAAACCTGTAAGGTCATCATAAGATGCAAAATCTGGAGCTTTTCCCTTAGGCCTAACTCTGATTTTGTGCATACCCAAGGAATTATTGATTTTCATACACATATTATCATTATTCTAGTGTGCTATTATCCATTCTAAAAAAGAAAATGTACCCTTTAAACCTAGTACTGTACTTGGGTGCTGAGTGTTGTTTATGTTGACAAATGTTGAGTTTTCCTAGACCAGGGGTTCCCAAATTCTTCCATGTCAATGACCCTCAAATGGATATACATTAGGCAATGAATAGTTGTCATAAGAACCATACACCTGAAATATTTTTTTTTTATGGCTTCATAATTAATTATATTTAATACTAATTTCAAACTACATAACTTTCTCTTCAGTAGGTGGGGTATGTATAACAGTGGAGAAAGGGAAACCTATGAACATAATGGTCAGTATTATACATTTTTATTGTGCTACCTTGTAGTGGTTGAAGTTAAACTATCCCTCATGTTGGTATACCCTCAAACCCTCTCAAGAAGCCCACTTTAGAACCACTGCCGTAAACCACAATGCATTACCTTTATGAATTCGTAAAATCGAGTGTTATTAACAACAGAGCTGATGCGTCTGTCGATACGCTTTAATGACACGTGTGACTGGAGTGTGACACTGACACCCGTTGTCTCAACACTGGATGTGTCAGCATCTTTTTGTTCGCCCCACAAATCGCCATCAAACACAACTGTTTGTCACAACGTAGCGGTGAATTAAACGAAGATGTTTAAGCCGCCGTTAGCTAGGCCAGCTTAACGTTAGCTGGCTGCCTTTCTAGCGTCAAGCTTGGTGATGATATGTAGACTTCAAAAGGTTTAAATGTTGCACACCTGAATTGTTGTATCCAATTCCATGCAGACGTTTGTTTCTCACCTGTTTTCTGTCTGTCTTGTGTTTCACCAAGTTCACCTCTCCATAGCTCCCTTTCCCAACGATTCTGATGAAAATATAATTATTCATCACTCTTCATAAAGTCTTCATAACGCGATCTGGAACGCTGAAACGTTACACGAGATTCTCAGCACGATTACTAGTGTTGTTTCTTCTCATATTGTAGCTGTACAAATAAGCCAGACATATGAAACCTGATTGAAAAACTTAACAGTTAAGTTAGCTAAGTCCCAGCAATAAGATTTTGAAAACACAGGAAATCATCAGTAGCTAGTTTTCCGTCACTAGGCAACTGATACTTCACTGTCGACGTTGGTCAGAGGGGCCAGCTGCACCAAAAGTACAACTCCATTTATGGCATAGCGCCATCTAGCGTCCAAAGTCAGAAACGGGAGCAGACTATTAATAAACTTCACTATATACTGTACCAATGTAAAAGAACTATAGCCCAACAATCCTATAATATATAATACACAATTTTAGAGGGGTACTATACATATATCACAGCGGAATTTTAAATAGGCGATTATGCAGCTACTATAAACATCCTAAAACTAGAAAATAAAGTACGATTATGTCTTTATAAACGTAGTATTGAGTACCACAGACACACTATCCATTTAGGAATATTATAGTCTTTTATAACAATGATGTAGGGAAGTTCACCTTCCTTTTATTAGTGAAATAGAGTTTATCCACTCGCTATAAACACGCAGCATAGCCTACATCATAATATGTCATATCAGACGGGGTTATATTAAGGGTTAGTGCATTAAGTGTGAATGGAGTCTTTTCAAGTAACATAACTTTAGATGATTCCGAAAATATAGCCTAGTAGGTGGTCCTTCGCCTTAGGGTGAGCACCAACTACAGCTCATGCACATCTTTAAGACTAGCCTACTTATCATTCATTTTGACATTGCTACTTTTATTTTATCTTTTCATCCTTTGGTTGGGGTGCAGAGTGAGCCAGTGAGACTTCGGCAGGTATGTATGGCCACATGGGGCTCGAACATGACCAACCATTGGCCTTAATGGTTTATCTGTATTGATGTGCAAAATCTAATCCTTTGGCTAGATGTCTATGACTGCATTGTTGTTTTTAATTTTGAGCTATGCCTACACTTATTTTCTATAAATGCGATCACTAAATCCAGCAGTGAGGGTGGACGGGAATGAGTCACTGCCCTTGACTGATTAGGATCCTGTCTTCCACTAGATGGCACACTAGACCACAAGTTGACACCGCCCGGAGATCAAACTATTTTGGGATTGTATAGGTGCGAATCTGGTGGATCCATTTCTATGGGTAACTTAATTTGTGTAGACTATAAACTACATCCTGTGCAGCAACTTCATGAGTCAAATAAAGGTAAAATATGTTGAATGAAGTAGGTACTAGTATTTGGTATAGTAGCCTATACTAAGTAGAGAAAGAAACTAACAAACGCTGGTCTGCATATAGTGCATTGCATCCAAACAATTAGTTGATGATACATTCTTTGTCTCTGGTGGATGGGAATTATGGGGTGCAGGTTATACAGATATTCATGAACATTAGGTCTTCTTGATGGTAAAATAATTTTCACAACCTTTTAATCCCAATAGATCTTTATATTGCTTCAGTTTTTGCAGTTTTTAACCTACAAATAGCCTATTATCACTGTACAAAACACGGGACCCACAGATGGAGATAGTTGACCAATAGTGAAGCAGAACTGTTTACCTGTGCGCCACAGCCAGGTCGATGATTGGTCGGTTGGCTGCGGCCCCGCCCTCTGCCGCCTGCCCTGAGGTGACGTCAGGAGGAGCGCTGCTGGTGAGGTTGCCAAGTAGAGATTCTCTGTGAGCGCTCCGAGTTGGACACGGACAGGAGACAGCCCGACCTTTGAGACCGTCAAATTGCAGGTAGGAATGAGTGTTACATTGTCAAAACTTTAATTCTGCGTTTCCCACAGAAGGCAGGTAGATGCTGGAACAGATAATGCAAACGTGCTCTCTTGCCAGCTTTTTGACAGCTCTCTCCGAGCCAACATCTATCAGTCTGTCTGTACTGTAACGATCACTTCGCATTAACAGTGTAATGAAGACTTCTTGTTTGGAGGAAGATTTTATAACTGAGGTCTTGCAACTATTAATTATTGTTATCATTCGTAGTGGCATTGCCATATAGGCTACTGAAGTTGACTGCAGCCTACAGCCGGGTTATGCAGGAAGGCAATTACGCTCATTCACATCAAACAGACCTCTGCTACATTGCCTGTATGTAACTCAAGCCGCGTGCAGTTTCGAAGATCAGAGACTGACATTCATGGAATATGCACGAGACTGGAGAGCTAGTCGTCTTCTTCCATATAAAGTACCACCGAGTGTTTTCTGAACCACTGCGAGGCAGTTTGGAAGTTTAAATACACTATATTTCAGTTCTGACAAGCTATAACTCAAACATTAGTCCAGCAGTACATAGGTTGTGAGAAAGCCACGACTGTGTTATTATTCATCTGTAAAGGAGCATAGGTTGTCTCAGTAGAATACACTTGATGTGTATCATTTTTTCCAGTGTGTCTAATGCATTCCTTGAACTCAAATGCTTGAGGTATTTTTGGCTTTTGCTTTTACTCTCCCCATCTCTCCTCTTCCTCCTTCTCTCTCTCTCTCTCTCTCGCTCTCTCTCTCTCTCTCTCTCTCTCTCTCTCTCTCTCTCTCTCTGTCAGCCTCCTCACCTCCTCTCTCCATGGCAGCTTGCAAGGAGAAGTCAGCTTATCAATTAATAAGCTCACTTTGAAAGGAGATTTGTTGTTCCTCGTGAACACCAGTGTCCCAGTTGACCGTGCTGGTGGAGTCAGACTGTTGTCAGTAAAGCTCGCTCAGCCGGCCAGTGTGTGTATACAGTTTGATAGTGAGGGCGACATGCAGACAGGCACCATGTCCAGTAGATGGGCAACCTTTAAAGATAGTGGGTTTGATAGTTTCTGTTGATAGACTTAATATTGGCAATTTGAGGATTTTGATAATGTATATTCTTGTTATCATGCTCGTAATCTGGGTGTTATTATCATAATCATAATCATCACAAAGTGTTTTACAGACAAAAAAGCAATAATAGGGTAAACAATAACAAATGCTAAACAAGTTAGAAACAGGATCACTGAAGAATAAAACTGAAAAATATAACAAAAATAAAACAGGTACAATGTAGGATGGGACGATATATCAAAATTCAATATATCGCAATACAAAAATGTGACAATATGTATCATTGGGCAGAAAAGTGAATCTGATATTAGCTACATTTTATTCTGTTGCAGTAATCACAAATGAGACGGCTTGCACAATTTCACAAGCTCTCCATCCAAATGATATTATTAGCATTTTGTGATGACATTTTTCAGTTGTTTACATTCTAGCAAGCCAATGCCATTGGTAGAAAGATTTGTGGCTCAGAAATAAACATAATTTTGCTCAGTCAGTCATTGAACTTTTATTTTGAACGTGTATCGTATCGTATCGTGAGGTAAGCATATAGTCCCACCCCTAGTAAAAAGAAATTGTATGAAATCCTGTCTGTAAGAAATGCATTTTATGATATGACTTAACAGATGGCACATATTTTGCCATTTTAAGCTCCTCAGGCAGTGTGATCCAAAGCCCGGGGGGCCGGATGGTAAAGGGCCGGTCTGCTTTGGTCTTCAGCCCAGACTTCAGCATGGTCAGGAGGGTCCTGCCTGAAGATCCCAGCCTGCACTGCAGCTCTTGAAGGGTTAAAAGATCTGAGATGTAGCTATAGCAGCCAGACCTAGCCAAGCCCTGAAAGTAATGGCAAATATTTTAAAATCATTTGTAAAATTAATAGGCAACCAGTGTAGTGAAGCTACAGAGCGGTAACATGATCCTGTAACACGCTTTTAGTCTTTGTTGACCTGGCAGCAGAATTCTGCACATTCTGGAGCTGTAGTGCGGCTTATCAACGACAAATAATGAGACAAATGAGAGAAATGAACAGGGAATTATAGTAATGAAGGCAAGACGATGCAAAAGCATGCATTTCTCAGTGCCAAAAGACAAAACTGAACCATCTTTTACATATATTCATTTTTCTTTAGTATTTAGTTTGTTAGGTAGAGACGCTTGAGGTACTGAGTTTAGACAAAAACAACTGAATTTGTCCAAAGAAGAGTTCAGGGCCTCAGTTTGGTCCAAGTTTAACTGAATATTTAGACATCTAGTTTTTCAGCTGGACAACTTTGTGTGTGTCTGTATATGTGTGTGTGCATGCAGGTGAGTATCCAAGTGCTGTTGAGGTTTTTAGCATATCTAAAAGTAGACTCCCAGTGACACCACACATTACGCTCAAAAACCTTAACTACTATACAGCCACGTTTGTATAACTGCACTTGTGTGTGTGTGTGTGTGTGTGTGTGTGTGTGTGTGTGTCTCTTCTGTCCATTGCACATCACAGGAATGGGAAACCAGTGAGTACAGCGCTTCTCTCCATGTATAGCTTGAACAAGGGTGAATGCTGCATGTCACGTAGTACTTAGGGAATGTGGTTATGGTTCAGTATTGTGCATCTCCCTCTCACACCTCAAGCCTCCTCGATCCTGTTGCTTCCTGGGTATCGGGCAGCTTAACTTTACCCATTGGCCACAAGTGATGTCATCGAACAAGCGGAGAGGTTGTGTTTGGCTCTCTAAGCGCTCGTTCTATACCTGCATGTGTCTCTTCTCTACTCTCCTGCTTCTTTACGATCGGCTCCTATCTGCCCCTTTGCAAGTCTTAAACCTTAACCTTACTCTGCTCTCTATAGCATTTGCCTGTTGGAAAAACAGAACCCCTTGCTCATCTTTGAACTTCCGGTCCGTGTCCTTAAGCTTGATTAGAGCTCGAATGGGTTGAAATGTATTGTTTGAAATGTGATTCCAGGTAGCCTAATATGAAATGTATTCAAATGCTTGTGCCATTGAAGTGAGATGCAAGTGTCTTGAAGGTGATTTGGGGTTGCATGTTGATATTTCTATCAAGATATTTTAATAGTCAATAAAATGAATGCAACATATGACAAGCAAGGGTTGAAGGATTCATAGATTGATAATGACTTTAATGTTCAGTGTCACACATGCCAACTGTGATGTCCTGTCCGTTAGTTGCATTAAAAATGTTCAAAGACCTTTGGGTGTCCTGGTGGTTCAGCCTGGGTTTGAATCTGGCCCAGGACCTTTGTCGCATGTCATCCCCCTCCCTCTCAAAGGGAGAGTATATATAAAATGTTAAAGCCAAAAGGATATCAAGAGGCCAGAACATGCAAAACTAGGCCTAGCCTATCCGAAGAAGCACTGATACTGTCTTTTGTACTCTTGTTGTTTTTTCAGACATTGATTAGTACGCCTAGTCATACTCCAGTCTATGGAGAGATCATTTTTCAAAGAAAACATTGGAAAAAAAATCATGCCTGGAAATGGATACTCGATTTCCAGAGAAAGAGGGTGGTGTCAAGTTGAAGACTTTGAGCACTCAGGAATAGAGTTACAACTATGTATTGTATGTTTGTTGGCCTACAGTAGTTATCAATCTCCTGGAGCAAAGGCCTCAATACAACAGATTTCCTTTACAGGCAAAGCCCTTGCACATATTTGACTAGACTTCCTCTTACTGCTTCCCCTAAGCACATCACTTTGCATGCCATTCTGCCATGCCTAATTTATATCTGTGCTTGTTTTTAGTTCAGTTGCTTTCAAAGACATGCAAAACTACAGTGGAGGAAATAATAACGTAGAATAACTCAGAAACCATAACCCATAACCATCTAACTATATGAGAAACTATAAGCCTTGTCCACGGTGCTATTGACTCACTAAGGCATTAGGCTTAACTTTCAGGTTCAACATAAGTTGTCTTTGGCTAAATACATATAGGATTGCACTTTAAGTCATGCAGCAAAACATGTTCTCAGTACATACCATTGTTGGACCCAAACAATGATTCTGTATCAGTATGGCATTTAGAATCAGATGGGACCTCTGTGCTCGGACTATAGATACAGAACAATATAACTAATGAATACAATGTAGTCTAGGCCTGGTCAAAACCTCTAAGCTATATCACTTGACATTATTCTGTGTTTCTGATGTGTTTGCTCCTTCAGATCCATATCTGGTAACCGCATAGCTGGTCTTGAGCTGTTTTTGCGGCCGCTTATGGGAAACATAATTACTCACACTACAGCCAGCCATCAAAGTGACTAAAATGATTTCCACCTTAGCTGCCACCTGCCATTAGACACTAGGGCAATTTAGCCTCTCAGATACCAGAGCAGCTCCTTTGGGTTTCCATGACGACACATATGAAGCCGACTTCAGACCTCAGTAAAGGCAGTGAGAGGGCCACGGTGTGTGTGTGTGTGTGTGTGTGTGTGTGTGTGTGTGTGTGTGTGCATGCACACGCGTGTCCACGTGTAAAGACACAGCATATGCGCATGAGACTCTATGCGCGTGTGTGTGTGTGTGTGTGTGTGTGTGTGTGTGCAACAATCACTGACTACGTCTCACAGCAAGAAGAGGCTATGTTCTATCAACGTTTATTTTGAGACAACAACAGTGTTAAGATAGCCCAACTCCTAGCCCCTCTACTATTGGATAATTCCACTCATACACACAGTTCAACATTTAAATGAGCTGACCATGAACTAACTGTAAGGTGATTAACCGTGTCATTATATACCCTCTACCAAAATGGCACTTGTATAAACCAGAACAATGTGTTACATCATCATAGATAGACGGGCTGTGAAGTTGGCAGGCAGGCAGCAGGAATAGAGGAGGAGTGAGGCGTGCTGATATGAACAGGGCTATTTTAGTCTTCCAGGTCTTGAGTTAGGCACTTTCTGGGTTTAGATGATGATAGCTGTGACGGCAGTGTCCCCTGTGCTCACTGCCAGGCTAGGGAGTATGGTGAGGACAAAAAACTACATATTAACTCGTGTCAAGGAATTTACATTGATCGTGTCATTGTGTAAGGTTTTGGTCCACCGATTAGTCAGCAATTAAATCTTAGAGTTGAAGTTCAAAATATTTTATTGTGTCCCAAATCTGTTAAGATAATTTGAATGACCTGAAAAGGAGAAAGACAAAACTTTTTTTTTTTGTAACAGTAACATTAATGCAGTCATGTAAACTTAAGTTTTCCACAAGCTGAGTGAAGTTTCTCTTCTGCTCTGTGTGCTGAAATGAATATTAAACTGGCGCATGGCGAGCACATAACATATTATAAACACATAAGCTTCAGTGTTTGTGGTTCTTGACAGCAGCACGCTGTGTTCAAAGGGAAGCTCATCTGAATGTTTGAGTGTGTGAGAGAGCAGGACTTGCTGCATTCTTTAGACACCTTAGAAGCATCTAAGTCTCGGTGTAGCACTCTGATGGTTTTTCACACTTCTACTGTGATAACGGGTCTGGTTACAATGCAGTAACTAGTAAGTTTAAGACAATTGCTTGACTGAAAGTGGAAAACAAAGAGAGCTTTTTTCTTCGCATCTTGAGTTTAGTTCAGAGACATTCATTAAAGGATAATTCTGCTTATTTTCAACCTGGGCCTTATTTTCTTAGTTTTTGCCATGATGACGATCGATTGTGTTCAAAATTTGTCATTTACTTCATTATAGAGCTTTACATACCTCCAGTTTGCCGGGAGCACTGATCTCCAATACACACACACAGGGGGTGTGGGCCAGTGCAAACTCTGACAGTCAAACCCATAAAGCAATTAAAACACATCCTTTCAACACAGTGACACTGACAGTAAACACTCACACTTTCTGAACTTAAATACGAACTGCCAACTAAAAAAAAAAAAAAGGTCAACCTCTTATCACAACTTGCAGAAGTGTGTCAACACAAGCTGTAAAGACAGCAGGTAATCCACCGCCATCGGCAGTCCAAGGTTATAAAAATTGAAATGATCAGGTATAGTCACACTAATACAATACAATGGAACAGTACTTACGAAAAGTGAGCAATACCTGCTGCAGTTGGTATATGGTTGATTTTAAATTCCAGCAATCCTCATAACAGTGCTATGCTTCTTGCAGGGGGAGAGGTGGAGGTTTAAAGCATTGGTGTTAATGAACATTTTCTTCCTTCCCCCTTTTTCCACCTCATCTCCCAATCCTCACCAGTATTGTTGCGGACCGGCACAACAAGAAGATGCCACTGGGTGACGATTGCCATGCCTGGAAAAAGAAGACCTCAGATGTGAAGGAGAACTATGACTTCAAAGAGATCCTGGGAACGTAAGTGTGTCACCGCCAGTGGCAGACACTTGAGCTTCAGCTCTCTGTGATGGGGTTTTTCACGCTCTGGAAAATGTTGCCATGGTTTGGATAAAATGTGTGTGATTTTACGCTTTTATTGATGCATTTAATGCACATTGGTTAACTGTGCTCGCGGATGGACAATAGATAGAACATTTGCATGTGTTTTGTTTCTGATCCCAAAGCATTTGTGTGAATGGAAATTATTTTCATTATCATGCAATTGTTTGGGCAGGTAATTATTGTTCTTAATTGGGTATACCCTGTTTGATAAGGAGTGCTTGGCCCTGAATACAGTGAGAGTGAGCCCAGATGAGGAGCCAGCCTTTGCTGGCCACTTGCCCATCCTGGATTATTATTCATGCTGCGCTGCCAGCCTACTGAGAAGGTTGTTCCCTTTTGCCTTGTTTTGTAAAAGTGCCAGTGCTGACAACATACCTTCTGGGCTGCACCTGTGGGTTTTAGTAGGCCAACGGCTTGATGCTTAATAGGACACAAGATCAAGATGACATTGTTTTTTTTGCAGGATAATTAAATGAAAAAATGTGATGATGCTCCCAGCCACTGTAACATAACTAAAAGGCATTGTTTTAGTTGTGCAGAAGAAAAGTGAAATCCGATGCCGTATAAACTTGGAAGACACTTTTCAGACAGAGTAGACAGCCAGACAGACAATGGCATGGAGAAGTGCAGGATGACCATCATGGACATCTTATGTATAGGCCAGTGGTTCAAATGCATCAAATTATATTCTCTGAACACGACCACCACATTTACAACTTTGAAAACAAAAGGCACATTCTGATAATTTGTGCATTCCAGCAAACTCTTATATGGCAACGAGCACGTTTTTAAACTTTCTAACTTTTAGAAAGGGCTTTCTTTCAATGAAGTCATGAATGAAGAAGCTTCATCCAGGAACAAATGAAGGATGTGTTCACAGGAATGCCTCTACTGGAGCCAGCAGCCCAATGCTTTCTAACAGCTCTGCTGTGCCAGGACGTCCCTTGTGGCCTTCTTAAACATTCCTCACTCTCATGGGTTTTTTGTGCCTGTTTAGTGTGTGGATGTGTGACTTGCCCTCTGACACAGGGAACAGCTCGCAGAGTTTTCTGGTGCCCTCCTCCCTGCTGAGGGCTTGAGAGAGTCTGGAAAACAGCACTCAGAAACTGCATGACAGTATGAGGCACTACATTGCCAACTCCACCATGGATGACAATGTTTAAATGTTTGACAATTTTTGCTTCATTGGCTAAATCCCATATTAATAGCACCTAATGAGCAGGAGCATTAGGCTTTGGATTACTGTTGAGGTATTTTGCCTGTTTTTCAGCTGGATGGGTGTGTGCTGTGTCTCCTTATTCTCTGTTCTGCTTTTCTTAGTGCCTTGATAATGGAATCACTCCTAAACCTCTTAACTTTTGAGGACATTTTAATTGCCTTTCACTGTCACATTTCACATAGGCTGGTATTCATGCTACATCTTAAACGTGTGTGCTTGTACGTGTGTGCGTGCATATAGGTGTGTGTGTGTGTGTGTGTGTGTGTATTTGTGTGTTATAATCCAGTACATGGTGGCATGCCTTCTGTCCGTCATTTGTGTAACCATAACACACTGCCTGCTTCTCTCAATCCTGGCCTATATGGCATGCTCCGTTTTTCTTATTCAAATGAGCAGAAACACCGTTGTGGTAGCGATACAGTACACTTACAGGTTAAGGTGAGACTGTACACAAAATCAAAGAATACTACACCAAAGCTCTTACTGAATCCTGCCTATTCGTTGTACAACATGTATACCGTGCGCTTTGTTGACAGCACATCTTCCAGGTTTGACATGATTACATTTTTATTACCGATCCCTTGGGGATGGGAAAGCATCCAAATGTAATTTGGCACTCAAAACAGCAGAGCGTGTTCCAGCACCAAAACTGGACCATTTGTGGCCTCCTGCGTTGCTTCCTGGGTTGATTTGGTCCTCGTGCTCAAATGTTCCTCCTGTCCATCCCACAGTGAAGCGTGCAGCCAACTTCTCCAAATCGGCAAGAGCAAAGGTTGTCGTTTGGATGCTTTGCGCCACAATTTGGATTCTATAAGAAGCAGAACATGGTTTTGATGGTTTTGTTTAATAATTAACATTTCACTCTTCAGTAGTGTATAAACACTTGCACAGTAGTAAATTGTAACTCTAAGTCCACACAGATTGTGTGTTGGCAGGGGCTTCACTTGGCTTTATGATCATTAATCATTGACATTTGGAGTGTCACAATACAGGATGTTTATCCAAGGTGTCCTCGCACTTGAAGCACCTTTGAAGTACACCCACATCCTTGTTAGCACAGGAATTAAGTTGTGTGAACATGAACAGTTTACATGATGGAACCTAACCTTGTTTTTGTAAGGCTCTGTGTCCTCATTTATAAACCATGCCTAACTTCTTCACTAGCTGATTGCGCATACACAAAAGTGGAAAATTGTGTACACACAAAATTAGATTTACAAACCTTGCGTTTATAAACCTTTCATATAGAAATCACATGTCAGTTGAAGTTCTATAACGCTAAACTGTCTAAATGTTGAGCACAGCTGATGGGTGTGTGTGTGAGGATGTTTTCCTCTCCTCTTTACCTCTCCTTGTCATCCCTCCAGTCCTCCACCTGCCCCCGGTCTGGTGGTGGGAGCTTGTTTATGGAGAGATCACCAGCTCACCACATCACTCAGCTGTGTGCCACATTCATTTGCCATTGCTGGATGGTTGTCCTGGCAACAACAGGAGACACTTTCCATAATGGACTCAAACAGTCACTATGGAAACAAAGTTTTTGATTTGCTATTAATAATCCAGCACCGGGTGCATATGTGTGCATTGTGGGAGAAATTAACTCTCTCCCCCCCTACCCTCTTGTACAAGGAAAGCACGCAACAGACACACACACACACATTCACATACACACATACACACACACACACACACACATACACACATACATTCACATGCACACATGTCTTTATAAACACCTTACAACAGCGGTAGTGTTAGCTGAGAGCTGCACAACATTTTTGGAGCCTCCCTCACTGACATTTTGTCAGAGGCCATGGGGGTGTTTTTGTGTTTGTGTGTGTGTGTGTGTGTGTGCGTGTGTGTTGTGTCCCCATACCACAGATTGGATCGCATCCTTACTCCACAAAAGCCCACTGATCCATCTGTCTTGAACACAGTAAATTCAGACTACAGTATATACTTCAGACAGTACTTACTTACAGTAGAATTTTTTTCATTTATAATTGCAAGTGATTGTCTCTTTTCAACCTTGTGTTTTCCTCAATTCTATATTCTGTATGTCAGATCAATGAACATTATGAGACAGGAGAGGGCTTATTCTAACTTTTTATGATCCATTAGTTATTGGTCCATGCATAGAAAGTATAGCAACGCACTTATTCATAGGATGGGGCATCTTGTATCCCCAAAGTAGCTCAATTTGAATGTAACAGAGCCCCACAGTGTAAATAATTGTGCAGTGAAACACTTTGTAAAATGATGGATGCATGTTAACGTGACAAAAGCATCACTTGTTTTTGACGAAGTAGTGCTTGTATTTGATTATTTCTTTCTTTCACATATGTCTTTGAAAAGTGATGCAAGTCTCAATGAGACAGGCACTTTAAATGAAGAATAAAAACACTTATGCCAATGACATGTGCGTGTTCGTGTATGTGTGCAAATTCACGTGCGCACACTTGTGAATTCCCAGCTGCAGCCACATGTTTTTGTAATTAAAACAGATGGGGATTAATAATGCACACACTGGCAACGGCACTTCCACTGCAATCAACTCAAATCCTCTCTCTTCTTCCTTCTTTTCTCATTGCTGTTCCTTTATATTAATCTCTCTCTCTCTCTGTCTGTCTCTCTGTCTGTCTCTGTCCAACCCAGCCTAAAACCACATCTCTCCCATCAGAAATCCAGCTCCATTTTGGCTTCCCATTCTTCTCAGCCGCTCCGTAATCAGTTCCTGTTTTCACACTGTGTTTGCTGTGCAACTGGGATCCCAGCGTGTCCTGTGGCTCTTTGATTTTCAGCTGAAATGAGAGCTTTCGTCACACAGGGATCAGGACACACAACCACGCATTAGGCCTGCTCATTGATCCTGTCTAGGGTTATCGTCAATAAGCTATAGTGGTTATAGTCAAATAAAAATCTACACATGTATAACTTGCAGTGCGAACACACACATACATACACACACCCACATCCAGATCTTCTTGCTTGGGAAGTTTGGATTCCCTTGGCTTCCCCAGCGTTTCCCTTGGCTTAGTTTCAAATATTGACTCACCCTGCGCTTCCCAGCGTATGGTGTACAGTATGTCACCATGGCTGGTTGTAGATCCAGAGGTCATCTGTTGGGAAAATTGATCTAAATTGATTGTCTAAATGTTATAACTCGATCACGTGACAATAGAAACTCTATTCTTAGCTTCCTGTCTACTCTCCCATTATCATTGTGTTAATTCTACTTTATTTATATTGTTTGACTCTCAATGCTCCATGTCTCCTCCATTTCTAGATCTGAGCCCATTGACATGGAAATGATAAATGCATGACAATGGTCTCAGAAGATGCTTTACATGGCTGGTTTGGGGTAGAAGTCACTTAAACGGACAACACAAAGCTTTCATAATCAGCAGTCACAGAAAAAAGGAGTGAGATCGAGAAGGGAGAGTAGAGAGAGATGAGGATAATGGCACAAACAGTCATCTTAATCAACACAATGACGATTTATCTTTCACCACTTGCCCCAGCAGTAACTTTGAACTCAGAGAGAAAACAGGCCTCTTCAAGTCTGATAAAGAATATTAAGTCCAGTGTAGCAAATGTCAGTTGATAGTTTATTCAGTGTCAGTAGAGTTGCCATTGTTTGAAAATGTTTCCCTTTCTTCATAATGGGACTCTGCTCCCTCTTTGTCAACGCTCCATCAACATTACATTATTTGAATGCCAGCGCTCTCAATGCATTGTTACAACTCCTTCAGCAGCCCCTCAGGTGCTGAGAGGTGTGAATGCTTCAATGGTTTTACATTCCTGTTGTTCAGATGTCCAACAAAAACAATTTAGGGTTTGGATATCTTTACTTTTGTGGCCGGGCTGCAACTCTATTTTTTTCGTAGTCTCCCACGTTCCCACAATCCGCCGCTGGCTCGGGGGTTTCTCAACTGACCAACAAACTGTACAAATAGGCCGTGCTGCCTTCCTGACATTTAAATGTTCACATGCCGAGAGCAAGAAGCATGCTCTTCTCCAGGGGGGGAATTCTCAGCTTTTTCAACCCAGAAGACACTGAAGCAGAGGGATGGAGCAACAGGGGGAAGGGGCATGGGAGGATGTAGAGGGGGAAGAGTAGGGGAACGTGGTGTAACCATCTAAAATCGTTTGGGCTGATGGATTTGGCCCCACCCGTCCCTGTCACTCATGTGGAACAGTGACCCAGTGGCTCCTGGCCGGACGCATATCAGCTATTGGCCAGAATTGATTTGGAAGGAGTACTCTGTGTGTGTGCGTGAGTGTGTGTGTGTGTGTGTGTGTGAGAGAGAGAGAGAGAGAGAGAGAGAGAGAGAGGGGGGAAGGGTTGTAAGTTTGAAGGTTTGTTGTGTTTATAATAGTACGTGTATGTGTGGATGTCAGTCTCTCTCTCTCTCTCTCTCTCTCTCTCTCTCTCTCTCTCTCTCTCTCTCTCTCTCTCTCTCTCTCTCTCTCTCTCTCTCTCTCTCTCTCTCTCTCTCTCTCTCTCAATGTCTTCCTGCTGAGGATCTTTTCCTCCAGTGTTCCTATCTCTCCCTCTCTCTGAATGAACACACACCATCCATCTGTCATACATCATCTCTTTTTCTTAAGCTGGGAGCCCTTTCGCCCACTGGCTGTTTATGATTTGTTGTGCTGAAGATCCCTCATTAAAACCTCTGGTGTTTCTCAGAAGTTGTTTTTCAGTGTCTCACGGCTTCAGAGTGAATTATCTTCCTCATTGCCCATTTTCCCATGTACGGAAGATGTTGCGCTGATAAAACATCACAAAGATGAATCAGCCATGGTTTTAGTATTTGACCTTTTTCATTAGAAAAGACAAAGTCAGTATGTTCCAGCTCTATTTGACAGGACGTTGATGTTTCAAATGTATCAACATTACTGATGTTTTAAAATCTTACATCCAGAATCCACAGTTAATGAGATTTCTATTTGTGTGATACAGAGATTGTAGATTGGGCAGGGGCACAATCTGGCAGTCAAAACAGGAACCTTTTGCTCCACTTGTTCCCTAACACTCTTGGCTCTCGGCTACATTATATGGGCTTTAACACTGATCTACCACTCTGTCTGAGGGCTCTCTACTGCCGAGTGGAAAGCTTCAATAACTCTCCACTCACTGGGGTGCGTGTGTGTCTGTGTGCACACATACAGATGCACTTGTGAAAGCATATAGGTTGTCTATGTGAGAAGATTGCTCTGCATGATTGTGAAATGCATCTGAATTAAATTATGAATTTATACAGACACCATGGAAAGCAATTCCAAAAATAAGACCTCTCTTAGGAATCTGCCAGAGTTGCGCAGAAACTGAAAATAGCTTGTATCAAAGGTGTAGGACACAGCTGCTGATTGTATAAAGTATCTTAAGGCCACAGAAGTTTATAGTGAATGCTTGATACTTCATATCATATCACAAATGACTATCTTGTTAAACATTAACTAATGTTTGAATGACGAAAACATTGTTTACTATAATTAAGCACAGTTTCCTCTAGAGGAAGAAACTCTGCTCAACTTAGTCTATGAATCACATGTGTTGTGGGCATGGATTTTTAAGTCATGAATATGCAAAAAGACAAGTGACAGAGCCAACCAGTAATAAATCAAGATGCGACACAGAATGTGATGACTCACATAATCCAACTTTACCAACTCTGTTTTCATAATTAAGGGTTAGGAAATGTTCAAGTTAGATATTTAAAGTAGAAATTAAAGATATTTGATGCAAATGGGGACTTTCAAGAGAAATTATGTTGTTATGCTATGTTGGTTTTTGGCCTGTTATAACTTCTAAATTCCTTTATACAGATAAAAATGATGTCGCATAATGAATATATGACTATATGACTATTTTAAATTATGAATCAAAGACACGGTACTGCTTTAGATAATGCTTTGAATCCCTTTTGTTAAATTCAGACCAGATTTTGCTTGTCGGTACTCTGGTACAGTATGTAATAAAAGGTTGTCGTAATGATTATCTACCTGATGTCCTGTCCAGATAGTCAGCAAGCAAAGCAGCCTGTAGCCATCATCATCCTGTCATGCTTATATGCATATAACAATGTTAGCATACAATTGACTAAAAATAAGTTGAGGTGTGGACAACGCAGAAACAGGTTAGGACAGGATTTTAACCTGGGCCGACTTTTTTAGATGCTATTTTTATCGCTTCCTCATAATTCAGTGTTTGTGTTGTGAGTCAGAAATAAATATATTCAAAATAATAATTAGAAAAGTAGTTTAGACCAAAGGAAGTAGCCACCTTTATGAAGCAGCTGAGTCTCCCAGCATGAGAGCTGTCCTAGTTCATCTATTATTCATCTCTCTCTCTCTCTCTCTCTCTCTCTCTCTCTCTCTCTCTCTCTCTCTCTCTCTCTCTCTCTCTCTCTCTCTCTCTCTCTCCTTCTGTCTCTGCCCCCCCCATCATTTAGTAGTATATCATATCTCTGTCTCTTGTGTCCTGTCCCCATTGTGTTCCTGTGATCTCTCTTACTCCCTTTTCATTTTGTCCCTATCTTCCCTCACTTGTGTGTGTGTGTGTGTGTGTGTGTGTCACTGGAGGACTACATTCCCCATGTTGTGATTCTACTTAAAAACAAGTCTTTTCTCTTTTCTTTTCTTTTCTTTTCTTTTCTTTTCTTTTCTTTTCTTTTCTTGTCTTTTCTTTACTTTTCTTTGCTGAAGGCTGAGAAGGCCTTACTCCTTAAAAGGGGAGGACACACACAGTGACCGGCTCACATGTTGGACCTCAAAGCACAGGACAGCATGTTACTGTGCTGGCCTTGTAATTCTGTCTCAGCCACTGATAAGCCCATGGAAGGAACGATGAGTACGGCTTGGAGCACGCTCCTCTGTCACTCCATGTCTCCCTCCCACCCTCCCTCTCTCTCTCCCTCCCTCTCTCTCTCCCTCCCTCCGTCTCTCTCTCTCTTCTCTTCGCGTCTCTTCTCTCTGTCTTTCTCTATCTCAGTCACTGTCTCTCTCTCTCATACAGACACACACACAAACGCATGCCTGAAAAAAAAGATGACAGAGCCAGAAAGAGATGATGGAAGAAGGAAGACACTGAAAGTTTACTTTTAAACTAAGCTGCGGTTTCAGCAAACAGGTTCTGAGACAGAATGCATGTTCATTCTGACGCTCCCAGCATTCATACTGATAATCGTTAGTCTGAACCATTCTTTTGAACAGAACGAACTGGAACCGTTTCCCACTCGGACCCGATCCTCAGAATCCATCTCCTACTTATGCCACCCTCAGCCCTTCAGCCCTGCCCTGACCTAATTCTAACAGAAGCCTGCGTATCAGCACAGCACAGCTCAGCATGGCATAGCCTGCAGGTCCTGGAATACACACGCACACACACACACACACACACACTCACATACCACTATTTGGCCCACTTACTATATGCATCTCCATCTGCTCTTTTCATATATTCTCCTAACAATGTTCCATACACTTGCAGGTTTGATCTGTACATCTTCCCACTCTCTTCCTCAATCCACAGCTGTTATCCCTCATTTCTCATCTTCCCCACATGCCAAGGTTATCCAGGAATCGGCGAACTGGCATGAAAAACTTTCTAATATCATTATTATCATTATCATTATCATTTTTATTTGAGTAAACCTCTTGTAAAGTCTCTGAAGAAGGTCTTTAATGTGTGCGCTTGCTCCAAAACTTTGTGCTGACACGTTTTTCTTATTTTTAGCTGACTCAGCTGTCAAAAAGCACTCAGGCTTAATGAGCTTGTGTGTCAGATTGAATGCAATGTCACCATTTGAAGTATGAAAGAGTCGTATGATTTTGTAAGCTTTTTAAACCTCTTTACCTACTGTATGTTTTATGGTATTATTACTAGCAATCACTATCAAATATACCTTGTGGCCTTCTCTGCTAGTAATATTTTATTAGAGATCAAGATATTCAAAGTGAAACTTATTTTCTCTCTCGTCTTGCTCGTTCTGTCTTTTGTCATTCCCTGTCTTTCCCATCTTCCATTTCTCCTCCCTAGGTGGGCTTAATTAGGACTTGAACTGAAAAGGCAGCAGGAGCCTTGAATTGTTTGATCATGTGGAGTAAATGAGGAGAAAACAAGAGAGGAAGAGGAAATATAAGATATTTGAGGAGATGCATGTGCAAGATATTTATTAGCCTCCTTGGTGGAAGAAGGGGTTTAAAGGGGATGGGATGAGAGAAAAGGAAAAAAGAAGGAGAATGGGACCCTAATGTCAGTGTCACAGATACTTCTAGCCTGGCTGCAAAAGAGACTTGAATTGGGAAAGGAGTGGGTATAATTACTGGGTTTTAGGTTGTTTAGGTTGGGACTTTAGTTCTGGCATTAATCCAGGTCCTCAGGAGCCAAAGTCCTGCTGGTTTTCTGTTTTACCTGCTAGTTGATTACATTCACCTGCTGTCCCAGGTTTCATTCAGACCCTGATTACACCAAGTGAACGTAATTAACTACCAGGTAGAGTAGAAAACCAGCAGGGCTCTGGCTCCTGAGGACCAGGAATGAGAACTGCTGTTCTACACAGGGGCATTTAACCGTGTGCCATGGAGGGCCCGAGAGTCTGCAGGTTTTCATTCCAACCAAAGACTACACCAGGTGATTTCACTGATTAGCACACCTTCAACCAGCAAGAGGAACTAATCAGTGAAATCACCTGGTGCAGCAGTGTGTCAGGAAATGTGTTATTGCATCGCCTACTTGTGACTAGCAAGTGTAGGAAAAATAACGTTGTTTGTGATCAGAATCATACTGAATTGTCACTTACCTCCTTAGCCTTAGCTAGTGGAATGGTATCCAGACTCCAAACAATCTCTTGAAGTGCAGCTATCCAGGCTACAAAAATAAAAACAAAATAAGGAAAAACAACATGAAAGCATTCACAGTCGCTTGCCCACAGCAGTTGCCAAGTAAATCCTTATGAACTTTCACTGTTCGGCGTTAGCCTTGGACTTGTTGCGAGACTACCTACCGAAAAAGAGAGAGTGATTGACTAAAATAAAGATGAACTTTATTTATTCCAAAGAGGAAATTGGGTCATTGCAGCAGCAAAGAACAGGATATAGATAAATATAAAATAAAGAAAAAAGTATTGGGTATTAAAGATATACCTTCATTATTCTATTGGCTAGAAAGAATCCTTGCTTTGTTTGTTGCTTTGCTTTGTACAGATGTTGGCAGCTTACAGATTTAAACATTTACAGTCCAGTGCAAGAGCATTTTCACAGAATGTACAAATGTGTTTTGTTGGCTACTCATGTTATAAGATTTACAGAGCAGCTGGTCAAATGTAAATTGTTAGTGATTCCCACTACCAGATTTGCAGATGGAAATAACACATGTGCAGAGGGAGGCATGGTGGAAATACAATGTCAGTGTCTTCCTCGCCATAGCAGGTCTACTGGACACAGGAACTAATCAGCGATACTTGGTCACATTGGGGCAATATTTATTATCTGAGGTGTTTGATGATGTGGCTAGAGAGAACAGATCAATCAAAGTCCTATCAGAATTGTTTGCCTTTTGGTGTGAAGCTTATATTTCTCTCGATGAGCCATGCTGTGGTGGGCGCTGTGGTCTTTGGCTAAAGTTACTGGCAGTGAGTCTAACATACCAGCGTCATGGCAACGGTCCTGCTAAGCGATTATCCCAAAATGAGAGTGAAAAAACACGATGATACCAGATTATCAGTGTTATCAGTTAAAAGTAAACTGAATGAATCCCTTTGATATTACAGCTTAAATACTGTAGGCTGGAGATATGCTCAGGTCTCAGTTCTCCTCTGTTTTCCCAAAATGTCAACTTGTTCACTATGGAATATAAACATAGAATTATTGTATGTGCTCTTACCATTAAAACGCACTAATCCTTCGATAATCGATGCAAATACACCTAAAAATTTAATTGCTAAATAGATTCTGGATTGGGCCATTGAACGTAGCACACAAAGTGCTTGCTTATACGCTACGTTTTTAAATTCAGTGAGTTATGAGACAAGGCTAGCGGTTCTGGTTTGGTTGACCAGGTGGTTGTGTTTGGAGGGCCCACAGAGCAAAGATGGTCCTTTTGTGTTTCAGGGCCAGTGTCACAGTCGGGTTTCTCTGAGCTCTGATTGGACCAGATGGTCCTTCCCTATGTCTCTCTGACCTTTCCACAGTTACCATTTTGTCATCTGTTTCCATACCTTTTTGACCAAACTTCTCAGCAGGCCAGATGGCACAATTGGTCGGAGTTTGAGTAATTCAGGATTTGTAGGAACAAAACATGGCAGATAGTCAAGGAAAGCCTGTGCTCACAAAACAGTGTAAGAGTGACGCTTTCCTGTCCACTTTATGATCAAAATCAGCAGCACTGGCATTTAAAACATGCTTTGAGTTTGAGTTTATTTTAGCATGTCATATTTCTCACCTATTCCACTTTCCTCTAACATCCAATCTAGGTGCCTGCATTAGTATTCATCATAAATAGTACACCAGATCCTGTGGACTGGTAAAAAGAAAGAGATTCGTTCTCAAAAAGAGAGATGTTTTAGAGTGGGATAAGGGACTCCATAGGTGTTGAGACTTCCCTGCTGCAAGAGAAAAGGACAAGCTACTTAGACAGCTATTCAGATATTCTTGAACAAAGAGACAGATTTGCAAAGTGGCTGTTGCATCAGTAGCATCCAGAGAATTTACCTCAGTTGGCTCCGCAACATGCAGTGTAAAGGGTAGAAGTCTTATTTGTCTAACTATGGTGGTGATTTTATGTAAATGTATGATAACGGTTATCCATATTATTATGGTTATTTTTGTTATTATTATGCATAATATGTTAGAATTGATTATTGTACTTACATCTGCTGTTAGCTATGGAAGATTGTCGCTGGAAATAATTAGAGCTCAGCTGTTTTTATCTGTGTGCATGTAACCACAACCTCTTAGTTCTGTCTATGTGAACATTTTTGCATTTATGTTATGTGCCTGGGTAAGGTAATGGTGTATGGGAGTGAGCACACATGCATGTATGCCGGCATGCGCGTTCCTTTGTTTTGAATTCCTTTGATACACACAGCAAGGCACTGTGGGGTACACACATGAAAAGGTTGCTTGTAGCGACAGAAACTAAGCAACACCAAGTCTTTATTTTAAGCAAGTAGGCTCGCTCTGATGGAGAAAACGTTCAGGTGCAGAGAGATTTAATGGAGAGAATAGAGAGTGGTTCATGTAAGGCTGATGCCTTTCACTTGGTAGAATAAGCACGGTGTAGGATAGGCTGAACCTTGAGCAATATTTGAACTGTATTTTTAAGTGGCGTGTGTTTTTTTCTGGCGTTCTTTTTTTGTGTCAAGTTTAGCATTTTAGGATTACTATATTGACAGGCAATGAAATGATGTCAAACATCATGGCTAGGTGACATGTCAACCATAGACATCTTCATAAGACAGAGTACAGAAACTAGCAGACTTGCTGGTTGCAAAGGTAACGGTATGCCTTCATCTTATAACTGGTTCTCAGCAGGGAGATGAGTTTTGGTGGTCACAGGGCGATTTCTACAAAGCACAAACAATACAGAAAATGTAGTATGTAATAGACTGTATATGTTTGTATGATATTTTTGTCAGATGACCTAACCGAGGTTTGCCTTTGAACAGTAAAAGTTTAAAGGCTGCTTTTAGTCTACTGTTTGGGCAGGATAAAAAATATTTTGACAGATTTGGTGCACAATAGCAGAATGTCAATCACTGGAATACATGTCAGTCCACTGTCATGTAAATATTTACACTATTTAAGTCTCAAGGCATTTTATTATCTTTGCTCCCTGTCTAAATTTAAACTCTTGTGTAATGTATTTGCACAGTAAATTTTTGAGAACACGCCCTACTGTTTAGATAGGGCCAGTAAGTGTATCTTTACTGAGGACTCAGTGACTAATAGCCATGCAATGGTACAATGTTTGTGTCTTCTTCCTGGACACGAGTCCCGTGGTGACGATAAGAATATCCTGTTAGGAACAGGAACAGCTCGGTAAACACAAATGTTTACTTAGCAGTCCAGCCAAAACCCACACCAGGCTTAGGCTGTACATCAGCAAACTCCTCACACTACTCCGCTCTTATCAAACATTCAACGCAATCATGCTCTTCATATTTTCATAAACTGCACTGTGTCGGAGGGGGTTTTCAGCATTGTTTACCAGAGCTGTATTAGTACATGAAAATGATCTGCATAGACAAAACCTTGCTTTTTTATTACCTTTTGAAGGTAATAAAATGTTATTATCTGTTAATAAACTGTTTGGCTTTTATTGCTGACCATGCACTTGGCTGAGAGGACAGCTTATGCTGCTAGTGTGAGACAGAGGATGAGGCTCAAGTGTGGAAGCATGTTCTTCATCACTATTATTGCCTCACATAAACTTTTAAACTCTGTGCCCTCTATTTTTGGGATGGCGGATGGCAGGGCTTTGCACCGGCCAAGTGGCATTTTCTTTGGGCTCACAGTAGAGGGGTGTGTCAGTAACAATCAAGCAGTTCAGTACAATTTTGATGTCAAGAATTATGGGGGTTTACGCTTGCGTCGCCCGTTGCAAGTTGCGTTGTGAGTTCTGTGCTATTTTCGTGGCTTTACCAAGTGATGCGCGTATGAACAGATCCTATTCAAAAGCTTACCAACCCTTTTTGTGGATATGTTGGCCAATTTGACTTTGATATAAATCCCTCAAGCAGGAAAAAATGCAGCATTTTTCATTCTAACTATACACATGTGGCTGTGGTGTGAATGATTGTCATCCAATGTAGAACTGTCAGTCAGTATGGGCATGACGCACAGAGAACTACAACTGTTATGGCAAGAAAACCTCCTTTATAGAGGTTTAAGATAATTGGTTTAAGTGCGTCAAATATTTAGGCTAGAAAACCAGTAGGCTCTCATATTAATTTGATAATCTACTGTAGGCCCAGAGCATAAGGAGAATAGTGCATAATCGCTGTGTGATGCCTACATAATACAATCTCACATCACCTGGATGTTTTGGCAAACAATGTAACTTGACTTTTTAAATATTACATAATAAGAAATGATCCTCTATAGATGTCAGAGACTGGCTGGTGGACAGGTGCGCTGTGCTCCTCTGGCCACCAAAGTCAGTTGCCACGCACTGTACGCTCACACTGTACGCTCACACCGTGCGCCTTTGATTCATGAAAATAGAGCCCTTTGTCTTTGTTACACCATCTCAGCATTTTCATAAGGAAGAAGGAAGAAGTCTTTCTCTTCTTCCTCCCCCTTCCGCCTCACCTCCCCCCTCTTCTGCAGAGTTATTGATTACATCAGTCCCAGTTTTAGACAAAATATTTTGAAACTGATTGTTTATGATTATGTTCACCTTCTCTGATGATTGAAAGTAAATCAAGCCCTCAGGCAGGCAGATCAAAACCACTTGTCACTTAAAGTTCAGGCACCACACAAAGTTTTGAGTCATGGATCTCAAAAAAATACAATTATGATGTTGCTCAGATGTAGGGAAATGTTTGATTGGAGAGTAATGACATTCAAAGATACTTGAGTGTTCTCAGGTTTCCAGATTTCTAATGCCTGTATGTTTGTGTGAGCAGCCAGTCGACACCTCCCCAGAGCCCCTCGCTCTGTCAGAGGGTGGATGGGGAATGTCCACTAAATTCTCCAGATCCTACAGAGGAATTTGAACCACTGACAGCCTCCTTCACAGCTGGACTTCTGCCCAAACTCCTAAAGGCCTTTCTATGGAATGTTTCCTCTCTTGGTGAGATGGGACCAGAAGGCCTCACTCTCAGGACAGTTGCTACTTTGAGTAGGCGATGGCTTCAAACAGCTTTCAGTTGACTTGGAGATTAATCGGAGCACCAGAAAAGCCATATGTAGTTCTCTCAAAACAAAATATGTTTGGGACCGGGAGATAGAATAAACTTTTGAAATATTGTAATTGAAATTTAACTTCCCAGTTTCTTCTAAGTTTGTTCAGGCTATACTGCTGTATTACCCCCTTTACCCTTGGCATTAACGTGTCCTGTGTGATTGGACAGTAAACGGATAGAGCAAAAATGGATAAAATCCAGGTGTAAGTGTATCCATTGACGATCCGATCACCAAAACCACCTCCAGAGGTCAGGGAGGTGTTTGGCCAAGCAAAACAAGGTGTTAACTGTCAGTTTTAAAGTGCGTAAACAGTGTTTCCGACAGGTTGTCAGTTTACAGTTTATTGACAACTTATTGACATTTCATTTAGCGAGCCCAGTAACTTTTTTCAGGCACTAAAGTCTCTCAATCTAGTCTAAGTTAATGGCATTGCAACATTAGCTGACTTTTATACTTCTGTCTGACCATTGAGGCCACGTTTCAAACTGTCTCTCCCTTCAGTTGGTGTTTGGCACAGACACATCACGACTCAAAGGAGCACAGATGCACTGTGTCACAGATCCAATGAATTATGGTCAGTGTAGTTCACTAACACGCTTTCTGAGCTGGCAGCATTAAATCTTGATTGTTTGAAAACTACATCAGTGAGAACCGCCAGCTCCATGCATCTCGGCACCCGAAATCAATCCAAAACAAAAATTTTCTTGGTGGGCTGTAAATTTACCTGGGCAGGCCGCCCAAATATTAACATTGTAGGGGAAACACTTGCGTAAATATTAGAAGAAGTGACATATGCACCAATTTGCATTTTGGTCAGGGAAGTTTAAATCTGTTTTCAAAGTGTACACCAGAGAAGCATTTTCATGTCATGTTTTCATGTATAAATGTAATCCAGCTAAATCATATCCAGACACAAGACATTAATGCTAGGTGTAACGGGGGGCATATGTCACAGCACTGATTTTAGACACTTGTGTTTCCTCTATTAAACAGAGTGGTGTTTCTAGAAGTTTCTACTGAAATGACTCTACTGACACAATCAAACATTGTGGTCTAAGGTCAGGCTTTGGCACAGCACAGTTGTGCTATGAATAGACTTCCCTTTTCTTTACAAAGGGGACTTTAGACATGAAGTCAGAGTCTGTTCTGAGGATCCACAACACAACTGTTAAGCACCATGGTGACACTTTTATTAAACAAGTAAAAAACTGTTATTTTACTTTTTATTGATCTAAAGCTCTCTTCACACAGCTGTAAAAAATGATCATAATGTTTGATGATAATAAAATGATAGCGATAGGCTAATGATTATGATACTGTTTATTTAGAATAATATAGGCTAATAGAACTTTTTTAAGGTTACAAATTGCTAATTCAGACAGTATGAAAAACAGTTTGATGTTTGATGTTGAAATGTTCAAATATTACAAATAAAATCACCCAAGGAACAGATTCACAGAATAAAAAGTAAACTCAAGCAAATGCTGGACTGTGGAACCTGCTTGGACTCAACTTTGGACTTTGGAACCGTTTTATACACTGGTGAAAATAATAAATCTGGGAGCTATAATGGTAGACTATTTGACTAGCCAGCTGTATAGCATGCAGCCAGATTGGCAGCTAATGCTAGCAGCCTAGCTATGTAACTATGTTGCCTTCTTCACTAGAGTTGCCAGCCATCCCTTGTAATACAGAATTACCCTCTAATTAAGAGAAAAACGCGGTAGTGCTTAATGAATCAATACAGAACATGGTTTGTTCTGTTTTTTGCTAGGTTGATCAAAATGAGAAAAGGCCAATTATGAATCGCCCACAGAAACAACAGACAAGACAACAACTCAATAGAATGAAAGAGAGGGAGAGTAAGCGAGGAGGTAGCTATTTGCTTCTCAAAAAGTCACTAGGGGAGGGGCTATGCGCTGTGATCAGACCTCTTGGATTAGACAAGCAAGTCGTGCAAATAGCCATCAGCTGTACTAATTTGTCTGCAAATGTTTTGCGAGTCAACACATTTTTCCCAATGGTCCGAAAAAGTAGCTAGATTTGTCACTTTTGAAAATGAAATCGCTAGGAAGGTGTAGCGACAAACTTGCCAAGTTAGCAACGGTGGTTGCTGCTGCTGTCAGTCATGCAAATCTGCAAAGTCAGCATCCTCCTCCTCCAATAGCCCCTTTCCAGGTAAAAAAGGAAAAAGATATCCAAACATATAGATGTTGGTGGGAAACAACATTTTCCTAGATCGGGGCTGAAAATGAATTCAAGGCCAGCTGTGGAATCAGGAGGGTTTTCTATAATTTCTATCTCATGCAAACCAAGCAATCTATAGACTTTTGAAATATGGAATTTGCCACTCTGGCACTAGACTAATTGTTAAGGCCAGTCCAATTACTATTTGTGAACATGAACAACACTCACAGCAAGAAAACAGAGAGGTAAAACCTGAGCCTGTGAATGAATTGAGAAAGATATGGCATTCTCTGTGGTGCAGCTCCAGATGCTCCATTTTGATAACAATACAGGTTCAGTTGTTATTTTTCTGGCGAAGGAGGCTGTCTGAACACAGAGGGACTGCCTGGGGATAAGGGAACATTTTCTGGTTCAGAGCTGATAACACTATTGTAGAATAAAGATCATTTGGGTATAAAAAGTAAAACATTCTGAGGGTCCACAAAATGAATATGCTCTTGTTCACTGTCTATGGAGCAGCTTCAGACTTTAATGTTTATGCCACCTTCAAGCCATAGTTGTCCGTTTTCTGGCTTTGAGAGACAGAGTTCACATATCAGATTTTTCTAGACAATAAGAATATATCAATTCAGTGGTTTCCATTTCATATCTAACTATAAGTTGTAGACCACTAGAGCTGAGCAACTAAGAGTTAAAGCTAATTTATGGGGGACTTACAAGGTTGACTTATGGGAAAAAGTAGAGCATAAAAGCCTTGAGTACACTGCACTGCATCTTACCAATGTTGGACTGAGGAGATGACAGTCATGCCTAGTCATGAACTTGAAAAATGTAAATCTTTAAAACTGAAAATAAACTCTGTGGGCTCTGGATGGTAGCTGTTTTACGCTGCAGAGGGCATGTTCCACACTGGAGTCGTGGTCTTTAGGTCACGTAGTTTCTTTTATTTAGACATTGGCATGAAGCCAAGCAGTCATTCCTTGTTTGTAATGCTGATAATGTTCCTGCGAACCCAGCCCTTGGATGCTCATGGTTCCTCTCTGCCCACACATTACAGCTATCTGTGGCAGAGGAGATAAGGCACAAACTGACAGCTGACACACACACACACACACACACACACACACACACACACACACACACACACACACACAAACAAACTCTTCTATTTTTATGACAGTCAGTCCTTCCCCAAGGATTTTTGTGTGTCGCAATTTGCAAATGTGCACCGGCAGGTATTGGTGCATGGTCAACTCGTCTTTGTGCAGAGGGCAGAATTAATACGCTGACATTTCGGCAGGGAGAAATGTGAAAGTTGTACACCATGAGTGGATGTAGTGTGAATGTTTGGTTGCAAAACCCCCTGAGGAAGCAGGAGTGAGACCTGTTGCGCAAACTTCCCCATAAAAGTGCATCCGCATTCATACAGAAATGTTCTTGTTTCCTTCATTTCAGGTAATTTTCTTCATGGTGCATGGCACCCCTGCCATGTTTTGAGGGGTCAAATAGAAACCTGGAGTGTTTACACCCTGTTCAGTTCATGTTGTTGTGTAAGAATATGCTAATAAGGCTCATTTCTGCAACAACCATCCTTTTGGGCTGCTAGCAAGGTAGCATCAGAGTCATTGCTTTGAAATTCAAACACAATCCAGACCAAAAACAGAAAAAGAAAGAATTCTGCATTAAATAAAGATAAAGTAAATTTCTTGTAAATTTAGGATTGACAAGACATTTGACCAGACATTGCAATTTTACAGCATACACTCCATCTCTAACCTTTGAAAAAATTTAGTAGAGTACAATAGAGTAGAGAAATCTATGTTATCCCCAATGGGGTAATTAGCTTCGCAGCAAGCAGTTAGAATACACAAAAACATCAAGGGAACATAACCACACATTACAAAAACACAGTATCACACAATATAGATCCAACAAAAAGCTCTAGACCTACACAATTTTCACAAATAAAATTTTCAAGCAGGCAGATCATCAAAATGTGTCCTGAGAAATAATTCCTTTTTGCAAAAATAAATTGTCTAAACTTGCAAAAAAGGAGATTTTTTGTTATTGCCATGCTTTACAGTTTTTCTGAAAAGTCATCACATGTTCAAGCATTTGTGGTTTCAACAACCATAAAGAGCCTATTGCCAAATATTGGAGGGACTTAAATGCATGCAATAAATTCTGCCACCATTGCCATCACAGCCTTTGTTTGGGGGGATTTTCCATGAAATCTTGATTTGTTTCCTGTCAGCCTGGTGATGTGATGTTTTAAAATCAGTAGAGTGGAGAAATATGTTGTTCACAATGGAAAGATGGTATACGGCTGCTGTAGCAGGGCTGGGGGCCTTTTTACGCAACCTAGAAAAAAGGTATTATGCTGCTTTACCTTTTAACAGCTGTATTTCTTTCCCAGCTTACTCACACTCTACTAAATCACTATTCCAAGAATATTCCTGTCCTTACGGTATCTGATTTGTACTGTTATTGTACTGGTAGAGATGTGTTGACGTAATGTTTAGTTGAATGCTCAGGAATGTAGATCAGATCAGACAGATCCGATAATGGTCAGGATTCCATATAGTTAGTGTACAGCTTCGGGCCGCAGCCAAAACTCCCTGGGCCTCGGCCAAAAACCCAGAGGTCATAAGAGCTGTCTGCCTCCACTGTTTTTTGGGTCATGGGAAAATGCTAAAATTCTTTTGCTTAATCACAGTTTGAGCTCTGCTGCTCTACTTGGTTTTAATTTATTATTTTTAGAGGGGAGAGAAGAGGGAGAAAATAAGAAGAATGAGAATGTACGCTGTGGCCATCTGGCATTCTGGCAAATGCTAGAAATGGCTGGCCACTGTTTGGCTCGCCATCACTTGGGGGAAAGTTTAAATTTAAAACATTTTGGGGCAAGCATCAAATGCATGTGTAAGTTTTATTCAAACATGAAGAAAATAGAACAAAGAGATGGAGTGGACATGTGAATTGTCGCCCAGATAAACCCCAGCGTTCGCGAGCGGTGGCTCATATCATCCCACCAAATTGTTACTTCCCCAAAAGTTGACTCAGCCTCCCAAAGACCTTTGGAGGACGCTGAAGTTAAAAATAGACTATCTGCCGTCAGCTGGGTAGCATCCCTACTAGTATTTAAAATTAGTATTCAGGACAAGGGAAGCTGATGTGAAATTATCATGACGGTTAGGTCAATTTCACCTTAAAGCAAGAGTTTTCCTTCCTACCTATCCACCATATAATAGATGCATGTGGACAACTCTGCGTAAACACTCAGTGATAAATGGACTCAGGTCTGACAGACTGGCCTGTGTGTTTGTGTTTCAGGGGAGCTTTCTCTGAGGTGGTCCTGGCAGAGGAGAAGAGGACCCAGAAATTGGTGGCCATCAAATGCATCCCCAAGAAAGCATTAGAGGGCAAGGAAAACAGCATCGAGAATGAGATTGCAGTCCTGCACAAGTGAGTGGGCTTCTCTGCATTATGAATGTGACAGGGGTTTTGTCATATTAGCACTTATAGACCCGACAAGTTGGGTTTTTTTTTTCAATGGAAGAGCAAGTAGAGAAGTAAATCAGATCTATAGCATGATGTGTCTTGCAATTAAATCAGAGAATAGTTTTTCACACCAGTCTCTTAATGTAGTTTTATGGTAGCCACGCATTTTTACCAGTAGAAACTACAGGAAAAATACGCAGTTATTCCATGCTGAATATTGGGTTGATTTATAGCTGTGAAATAATATCACATAAAATAATAAGAAAATGTGATGAGATGGCATTTCTGAATTAGGAAGCTGCCACAAAAAGCTAGCACTACAAGTGCTAGCTTTTTAGCTACTAGTTAACATTACCACCAATTTGGCTACTTTGATTCAGATAGCTTACCAACGCATACAGCTTGCAGAATAATAATTTTCAAAGGTGTATGACAGTAATTCCCATAATCACACATACACATGCATGCCCAGTAGCATGCACACCTACAAAAACTACTGCACATAATTCCTTTTCAACCAGCTAATATGCTAATAGCTTCTATTGGTACAAGAGATTTACGGATACATCACAATTTCAGAGACAAAGACAAGACAGTGACAACACTCCCAGTAATTGTGGAGTGGTTCAAATACCTCTCTTTAGATGTGGGGAATTACAGGCCATGGCGGAAATGGCTGAACTACATCGGGTCCTAAGTTATTTTTAGAGCCCTTGTTGCCTGGGTTATGGGAGACACACAACTGTAGCCAATATACAGCCATCCCTGCTGAGGTGAGGATGGTGGAATGAGAGGGGAGGGGGGGGGGGAGTGATTAATTTACAGATTTTACAAATGGGGGTAAACTGGAGTAAACTTGGCCTGAACATCACTGCTCACTGCCCTGTTTCATTACTCATTTTAATAGGCCCTCCTTCACTTCCCCTCGGTACTTAGTGATACGTAGCGCCTACGTCACGCAAGAGGCCACTTGCAGAGCAGGGGGCGGGGTCTGAGCGGGGGCCGGAGTATTATGCCTTTAAGCAGACCTAATACTAAGTACTACTAATAAGTAATAAGTAACAAGTGTGCTTGCACTTTCTAGGTGCTCAGGTGGAGGGATTAGGTGAGAAATATGCGTGATTGGAGTGAGTGAAACTATGTTGACTTTAAAAATGCCAACAAAATATTTAACTTGAGTGTTGACTTAGCCACTACAGTTGGAAAATCACTGAGTTACTTCTTGGTATGTGAATGCACCGTGCAACAATGTAATATGGTTGTATAGTATGATAGGGACAGATCTTTGACCTGGTATTGTCATTTGGATTAACTCCAATTAATGTTGCACTCAAATAAATGCGTGTATCTGACCACAAGGCCATTGTTTTTAATGTTACCCTACCCTCGCAACACAAAGTTTTTCAAGTTATTCAATTCAGTCAGAGCAAGAATTTATCCATTATTAATAGCTCTCTAGCCACTGGTATTTTTCCTTTTAGTTTTTAACATACAGTGGTTCAACCTCTTCTTAAGAAATTTAATATTGACCCTGTGGGTCTTCTCCCAACTGTTCTTTTTATCTGTGGTTTTAGAAAAAGTTGTTTCAAGCCAACTGACCTGCTTTTATATAAATAATATCTCTGAGAAATTTGAGAAATATCGGCATTTCGTAGCACAGAGACCGATGTCCTCAGAGTGACCAATGACCTTTTAGCAGCAGATACTGGAAATGTTCCATCTAAATTCCTTTAGATCTCATTGCAGCCTTTGATCCCGTAGACCATAAAAGTTTATCAGATTGTTTGAGAAACTGGGTTGGTCTCAGGGACAAACCTCTTCACTGGTTTATTCCTATCTTTTCAATAGAGTGTTTTCAGTCATCATAGGCAACTCATCTGCATCTTCAGCAGACATTACTTGTGAGGTGCCACAAGGATAAATTTTGGGCCCAATCTTATTCTCCATTTACATGCTTCCATTAGGCCACATTATCTGCAAGCATAACATCAATTTTCACTGTTGTAACATCAAAACACAGTAATTTCCTATATTTTCCTACAAAACGTAATCGTCTAGCCATTCTTATAAATAACCTTGTTGATACAAAGAAGCAAATATTGCACAACTTATTGAAACCGAATCAGAGATAGTCTTTTTAACTCTATTAAACTATTAAACTGATTCAATGTAATGTCAGTGAAAACACAGTGGCAAGAAGCAGAGGTGTTATTTTCGATGCAATTTTGAGCTTTGACAAATAGGCTAAGTCTTTTTGTTTTTTGTTTTTTTACCAAGGAATATTTCCAAAATGAAGTAGTTTTTAACCTTTGGTCTTCTGGAAAAGGTCCTCCATGCTTTTATTTCATCTCACTTAGACTGCTGCAACTCTCTCATCTCCAACTTGTACAAAATGCAGCAGCTATGATTCTAGGATCTTTACATTGGTTACCTGTTACTTCCCGAATTGATTTTAAGATTTTACTGATGACTTTTTAAGGCACGAAAAGTTCTGGCACCAAGCTATATCACAGACCTTTTAACTCCATAAGATCTGGATCGCAGCCTGAGGTCCTTGGACAGGTTCCTAATGGCTGTTCAAAGGTCTAGATTAAAAACAAGAGTCGATCAGGCTTTTGATATGGCAGCTCCTCAAGGATCAAGGATCACCATTCAGGTCATATTATTACAATATTACAAGTGATGACTAAAGTGGTACTTTGGTCTGGCCTCAGATCAACAATCCTATTCTGAGAAACTGCAGACTGTAGTCTGTAGTCCATGTTATCTTTGTGATACAAGTACCCATAAAAGCACTTTTAAATAGCCCTAAAAATTCAGAATAATAGTTTCATTTACATGTCGCTGCTGTCAGGTGAAAGCCTTGTATCTCCTGTTTTTAGCTTGACCACTGGGCATTTTTTAGTTTATCCAATTGGGTTTGATTGGGTTTCATCATCCCAAGGGTTGTAGAATGTTCTGATCCTGTAGAGGACCATGTGACCCTTCAATTGATGTTAAAACATGAAAATCAGTTACGAGGTTTTCACCCAACAGTGACGATATGTACTAAGGACTTTGAGGTTGGTACTGCAGTACATGTCAGTAAGGAACAGTTAAACCGTTTTACTGATTAGTGTTGTCATTATGCCAGAATTTTGATTTCTATACCTCTTGATAAAAATAAAGAACTACTAGCTAAACAGCCTGGACACAGCCCATGTGAAAGAAAATTGAATGAGAACAACATTTAAAACCAAAAATGAAACTAAATATAAAACTAAAAATAAAATAAAATATAACTGCTTAAATGTGGATGTCTATACAATGTCCAGAGTAGAGCACAAAACTCACACATACATGTATGTCTTATTCACTTTGAATTGTGAGCAATACCCATATCTAAAATCTACTTGACTGCAGGCTCATTAAAAGCAAAAGACCATGAGCCCTCATAGATTGTTGATTTCATTACCAGCCCTCTCCAGTCCTAGTCTGCCCCACTCTCCCATTCTCTCCCCTTCCCTTCCTCTGTCCATTGATTTTCTGGGTTCATTCAGAACAATGTCCATCTTGGAGTATTTGACTAGCTCCATTAGCTGCACATGTCAGAATCGTGTGTAGCTACAGCAAAACAGAATCATTGTTAATGTGACAGTAATGATATCCAGTCCGTTCTGGCCTGTTGCATCATCCTTGGTCTGTTACCTATAGAGCCTGGGAGTGGCTGGATTTCATGGTAATGAAGTACTAACTTATGCGCACATAATAGTGTGTGCTCAAGTTTCATAAAAAGTGTGCAGATACACAGATATAAGAATAAAATCCCAAACTGAAAATGTACAAAAAAATCAAAACATAAAAACAGAGTACAGACTAGAAGTGAGCCAAAAAAAAGTATTTTTCAAAAGTGTTTTAAAGGAGGTCAGAGTTGGCCAGCCTGATCTCGTCGGGCAGGTCGTTCCAGAGCCTTGGGGCCCTGATGGAGAAAGCTTGATCACCTTTAGTCTTCAGCCTCGGTTGTGGAACGACCAAAAAAGCTGCCGGACGATCTCAGGCTGGGTTTGGACTCACAGGACGTTACACAGAGATACAGCTAGGCACTAGTCCAAAAGGTACCTTAAATAAATCAAGAAAATAATTGAACCCTTCCCCATGAGGTGGGGGATGATGGAAGATGGGTTTGAGAACCCGTCAACCTGCCAATCATGCCGCACAGTTTCACCCAACAGTCATATGTGATCCTTACTGGCTGCGGAGGCTGCAACCCAGCTCCCTAATTGGCTGAACTCCTTATTCTGATGCCCCATGAGACCCGTGGGTGGTGACAGGGGAGAGCAGATGACTTATTTTCTTTCTCTGCCAGTCAGCCTGACCGCTGTCTACCTTAAGTTACCATACCCACGTCACATCTCTCTCACACACACACTTGCGCAGAAATGCAAGGTAGCCACTAAACTCTAATATTGTTACGACGTGTATATCACCTTATATAAGCGTGTGTGAATGTGCACGTGTGTTCACATGCGTTCACGTGTGCATGAGTGTGCCTGCTCACTTGGCAGGTGTAATACGTCATTCATCCTCCCATGGATCCATCTATTCTTCCCCGTAGAGTTAAGCAGATGAATGAATGTGTCCATCCTTTGTCACAGGCTGGATATTAGTCACTGTTGTAATCTGACATGAGCTCATGCTGACTCATAGACAGCTAACTCCAGTACAGTAGAGACACTTGGCCTTGTGCTGTCATTGTCTATCTACCTCAACTCAACCCACAAACACACGCATGCGCACAGACAAATGTATATTCCCACACGTGTACATGAATAGGTGAGACACACTCACACACACACACACACACACATACACGCACACACACAGAGGGAATGGTAGTGTATTAAGAGAAAATGGGAGAGAGGTTGGAATGGAGGTGACTGTTAAATTGAGAGTAGGGAAATTGGTTGCCATCAAAGTTGTCACAAGGGTTTTGCATACAGTGGCGCACAGGGCTTCGCACCCAGATGGACCTTGCAGTTACCCTGTTGCAGAACATACAGACTTGCTCAGATGATTCCTTTTTCTGATGCGCTACAGCACAGCTTATTACTGTTTTCTGTGGCATGGCTTGCTCTGGTGCTTGCAGCATGCTTTCTGCTCCATGTGACCGGCTTTTTCCATTGGTCAAAGTAGGAAAACACTCAATAATGGAAAATATTTTTCAGTCTTTCAAAATGGAGTAGGCAAAGGATAATGTTAGAGCATGAGGCAGAGAAGCCCATGTCAGAGGTTTTAGATGATTAGCAAGTAACAAGTTTTAGTCTAGTTGCAGAGAAAATGAGCTAGCAGGTAAGGCAAAGCTAGGCAACCTGTAAGCTAGTTTAGCTTAGTGGGTTTTTTTCTCAGCGGTGCAATATGCCTTACCTCTTTGCATGGGGCTATTAACTTTATGGTGGCACATGGCTATATAATCATCCTAAATCTGAATAATATGCATTGGCCTGGTATATAATCAAATATTAAGTTGCAACACTTTATGTTAAGCTGTCATGATTTCATAAAATTGTCATGCTAAAATGTGACTATTGATCAACCACTGAGTTGTAAGTAGTATGCGAGTTGCAGGTCTAGTTGTTCCAGCTGTATTTCCTCTGATAAGCTGTAATAGGGAGTGAAAGTGACAAGTAGCACTCCTGCTTGTCACGCTCATGCCTACAGCAATTCCCATTTATTTCCCCAATGACAATTATAATAGAATTTCTCATGAAATAATGATGTCATTAATTTAACCAAAACACATCTCTTATTAGAAGATAAAGTTATGAACTATGATATACATGTACAATAAAGTACATTGCAATAAAACCTTTAAAGAGCAAGCCAGCAATCAGTGATGAGGTGATGAGGTCAAAAATGTGTGTGATCCTTAGCTGTTTATTATTTGTTAGAAATGTAGCTTATTGCATCATCAGAGAAAAAAATTAGTAAACAGTAGTCCTACAATAACTATGTGCGTGTGATAGTGCGCATGCAAGTTATTGACGAAGGTCTCATGCTACTGAAGTTGCACACGGCCTCTCATGTCATAGCAGCACCGTGTTGTTTCCTCTGTGCACATTTGCCTGAATGTGTGTCAACATGTCTGTCTCAGAGTGACAGCTGTGTGCATATGTGTAGATGCATACAGTATCTACATAGATAATGTGTGCATGTGTCATGTCTGGCAGCATTTCTCTCCCACAAGCTGCAGATACAGATACCACTAAGGTATTTCACAAAGGACTTTCATTCCAAAATGCTAAAGTTCATCATTCAATATCCTTAAAATATAGAACATCCAGTCAGTAAAAGTTACCTACTATCCTGTAAAATGTACCACAATCTGCTCTAAGGTCATTTTTCAAGAGTAGGTGGCCCTTTTTTCAAACGATGGATGTCTAATTTTGGAACAAAACTCTTCTATTGTAGTTTAGTGGATACTTTCTTTGTGTTTGTGTGTGTGTTGTTGTGTGTTGTGTGTGTGAGATGTAACCTAGGTATGGTAACTTAAGGTAGACCCTGGTTAGGCTGACTGGTAGAGAAACAAAATGCCCATCCAGAGCTGGTGACTCATCTGCTCACCCTTGTCACCACACCCACGGGTCTCATGGGGCATCAGAATATGGAGTTCAGCCAATTAGGGAGCTGTGTGCCGCCACACTGGGTTGCAGCCTCCGCAGCCAGTAAAGACACATTTGACTGTTGAGTGAAACTGTGCGGCGTGGTCGGCAGGCTCACCAAGTCTCAGACCCTCCTTCCAACCCGCTCTCATCATCGCCTCCAATCAAGCCGTTTTCTTTATTTTAGTCCCTATGGATGCCTTGATGAAGTAATGTTCGCCAGCTGCAGACAAATATCACAAATGTGAATAACTAAATAATAATAGTTATTATTTTTTATAAGAAGAGGGATGAGAACTTTAAATGTACTTTACTCACAGGATCTTTTATTTTATTTTCATCTTTCCCTCTCTCTCTGCCCGTGTCTCTCTCCTCAGGATCAAACACACCAACATTGTATCTCTGGAAGACATCTTTGAGAGTAAATCACACCTCTACCTTGTCATGCAACTGTGAGTATTCACGGCCGTGTGTGTTTGTGTGATGTGTGTTTGAAACTCCCTACCTGTGGTGTCTCCCACGCACTGCATGTCATATGCCATTAATTGCACTCTGTATCACACGTTCGCATGCGCACGCACACACACACACACCCACACACTCACACACACAAACAAACACACACGCTTACATGCCTACTCATGACAACCACCGGGGAGTACGCCCTCACACCTGCAGCCTGTCAGCCTCCCACCCACCTCAACTACTGAAATGTCAGAGAGAGAGAGAAGGAGAGGAAGAGAGAAAAGACAGATGGAAAGATCTGGAGATGTATTAGCTGAGAGGGTCCAGAAAATAAATAATATGTTTATTCATAGTCAGTGGCAGATCAGAGAAATGAAAGAGGGAGGCAGAGAGAGAGAGTGTAGAGCTCTCTCCTGACAGTATGACCGGGGGAGGGCTAGTGATTAGTCATTCATAGGCACACCCATGAATCCTGTTTTGAATGTCTATATCAATATTTCCCTATGTTTTAGAAATCTCTGGTGTCTTCTGATAATATCAATTAAAGCTTGGTTGCCATCTCAGTTAGTAAAGGGACAAGATGGCAGTAGTTTAGAATGAAATCGATTATTAGTTTTGTCACTTTCAAGCATTGAATAAAGTATTGAAATTGCGAGCTGCAGGGTTGTGCGTCATCACACACAGTTGTGGTCCGATCTTTGACCACCTCTGGTAAAACTAAAGCCATTCTGTAATGATGGCCGTCATCAGAGAGCTGTCACTTTCAAATGTATCCAGCTGACAGTGTGTCTTCCAGTGAGGGCTTAAGAGAAAATGAGAGAGAGCAACAAAGCACAATCCACTGTTTCCACTGAAAGCAGTAGGTGGGCTGGGTGACATGGGGGATGTTGTTGTCCACCTTAGCTACACAGCCAGAGGCCAAGTCAGTTTTAACCATAAGCTGAGAGTACAAGAACTGACTCCCACACTCCTGTCTTTTCTCCTGTTGTTTTCTGTCTCTTTCCTTTATGTCATCTGTTCCCTATGTATTTTTCTACCTGCCCCCGATATGTTTTCTTCATGTGTGATCTGATTTGAAATATCTAGAAGTGTGTGTGTGTGTGTGTGTGTGTGTGTGTGTGAGTGTGTGTGTGTGTGTGTTCATGTGCGTTTACAGTGTGTAGTATACACAGCTAATGTTAATACAGGTTTAAACCCCTGTGCTGTCAGCAGTTCACTGTGTGCTGCATGTGTGCTGCAAGTTCTGTCGGCAGAGTGAGGTCGCCATCTAGTGGCCATTAAGTCTAATATCAAGCTGAATGGGTCACACTTTATTTGACAGTCCAATGCTGATACTCCACTTACTATCAAGTGACTTTAATGTGTCACTAAAATGTTAGGGTGTTAGGGGAGTTCGCGTTACATAGTCTATAGAGATTCAGCAAATAGTCAAGTGACACTTTGTTGAACATCTACTTTTTGTCACCTGATAGTTGAGTATGGACATTAGACTATTCAAATAAAATGTAACCGACATCTAGACATTATGTAAATCTAATATGTACTGTGTATTTAGCATAACGATTGTTCATGAATAGCTACAGTGAACAACCATTAATGTGTCACAGTAGTACTGCAGCCTCACATGAATAGAATAGTTTGTCAGAAACATGTAAAAAAAAATTAAACTATGATGCGGTTATCCATGCAGATCAGGCAAAATCAGGCTGGTCGGCATAAGGGGCACTGTAGCTATTGCTGAAGGCTTTGAACAAAGAAACAATTTTGCCATATTCTTCCCTTTGGATTTCTAAGTAATTATGACTTTCGTCTCCTCATGATGATGTTTGATTGTTGTCACCGTTTGGCCCAAAGGTGTCGCTGCATCAATCAAATTGTTCTCATTATGGTCTATCAGTCTTCAAAGTCCCTTTTTTCCTTAACTTAAGCTATTATGCTCTGTGTCCTATTTTAATTATATTGTAACTCTATATTCTTTATTTTAAAGTTTTGTTTATTTTAGGAAATACAGCCCTTACTTTACATTTTCTTCTTGCTCTATCCCTCATGCCCCTCTGTCTCATCCTAGCAGCCTGTCCTGCTTTTCCCTCACACCCTGAAGTCAGTCTCTTCCCATTTCACCTTTTCATACTTTTAGACTTTCTTACTACTTTGTAAATTTCCCTTCGCCCAGTCTGACTTGTGTGGTCGTTATCTCCATTGTATGTCTGAAAAAACTTCAATCTTGAAACTCGAAATCAGAGAATCCCTCCTTCTTCATCCAGGGTATCCGGCGGGGAACTGTTTGACCGTATCATAGAGAAGGGCTTCTACACAGAGAGAGACGCCAGTAAACTCATCCAACAGATCCTGGATGCTGTCAAGTACCTGCACGACATGGGCATTGTCCACCGTGACCTCAAGGTCAGTCAGGGGTCAGAGGGGTCAGAGGGGAGGGAGGGGAACTGAAAGGTCGCAGCAAGTGAAGGACAGCAACCAAAAATCTGTCTTCTGAAGAAAGCAAAAGCAGCTCAGACAATTGGCCTTGAGCAGTTTTTTAATGAATATTTAACTTGAGCTCCAAAGGCAGGAAAACATTGTTTCATACTGTGTTCATGTATTGTAGAAGTATCTGGTGGAATATACTATTAGTAACCAACGCAATCTCAGAGCTTGTCAGAGACAAAATCACTGTGTTCCCCCAAATTGAAAGACTGTAAACGAGTTGCCATTATAGTGTGGCCTTGCTGAAAGGAAACCGTGCTGTCTTCTTAATCCCTTCTTTACATGCAGTTCAGTGAAGTGTAACCAGATTAATCCTCATTTGGAGATTACTAGTGTACTCGTGTGTGAGGGGGGTGGTGTGGGGATGAGTGTGTGCAGGAGAGAGACTTGTGCACGCACATTATACTGTACTTTATTTATGTCCCTTTGCTTCGGTGTCGTAGCCGGAGAACCTGCTGTACTACAGCATGGACGAAGACTCCAAGATCATGATCAGTGACTTCGGCCTGTCTAAGATCGAGGGCTCCGGCAGTGTCATGTCTACGGCCTGTGGGACACCCGGATATGTTGGTAAAGCAGTGATCAAGTCAGACAAAGAATCACACACTGTATTAAATAGAGTAACATGAAAGGCGATGATAAAGTTCAGGTGTTTTTTCAGAAGAGGATTCCTTAGAATAATAATAGTACATTTTATTTGTATAGCACTTTTCAAGGTACTCAAAGACATAATATTTCACTGTTCCCAATTTCCCAAGGGTGAATTGTGTGGCAGTTTTATTGTGTCATGCAATATATAGATCTACTCATGTAATTCTGTTAATCTTATGGTATTGGAAAGTCAAATCACCATTTGCGATTATGTTAGCAAGGGTGATATGATAGTTTATGGTGTTGCTGCAGCCAAGTCAAGTGGGAGGGTTAGGGTTAAGTATGTTAAGTATGTGAATAGTGCAAGGTGCATTCTGTCACTCCTGCTAAACAAGATATTTTGAAGGGAAGAGATCATTGTGATGCCGTTAACTGGCAACTGGAAATTCATGTTTTTTAAGACACTTTTTCTGTGATCTTCTTCTGAAAGCACAGTCACACTCATCACATTTTACTTGATGCCAAATGCTTCACTATACAAATACTGAAGTTATTTGTTCAGAGTGAACATGTGCCGATAGTGCTGGTCATGTATCAAACATGGTGAAATGTCTGTCTTGCCTAAGATGGTGCTATCCTTTATAAAGTACTGATTTATTTGGTCTTTATTCTTTCAGCCCCTGAAGTCCTGGCTCAGAAACCCTACAGTAAGGCAGTGGACTGCTGGTCTATTGGCGTCATTGCCTATATTCTGTGAGTACCTGGACAGCAGTTGTGCAACTACTGCTTTTTCAAACGGGCACACCATTTAAGCAAAACATATTCTGTGTTATTCCTGACAAGTTCATGTTGCTTTTCTTTTCATACAACCTTTTTCCAAACTACTTTTCCACTTTCCACTACTAGTTTTCTACTTTTTTCCACTTTTCCACATATGGACCTGGCCCAACGTAGGAGGAATCTTTCTTTCATAAGGACTCTTCCTTGAAATAAATAACATTTTTACAACCAGATGCTTTTAACACTGGCAGTGTTTTTGACCTCCCGGGGAGCTGTCAGTGTTTCTTAGAGGAAAACTTGTCCTGCATGTGTGTCAGGGAACATGACACCTGTCCTCTGCTCTGTGGCCGCAGGTTGTGTGGCTACCCCCCCTTCTATGATGAGAATGATGCCAAACTGTTTGAGCAGATTCTGAAGGCAGAATATGAGTTTGACTCTCCTTACTGGGATGACATCTCTGATTCAGGTAAAAAGACATTTTGACACAGATTTGCATGTAGACTGTGTAGATGTGCAGGTCCCCAAGCCAGTACATTACAATGACAGTTTGATACAAGGATGTGTTTGTTAAGCTCATCAGAAAGTATGCCTCCACTGTATTATGATTGATGTAGACAGTCATCATCATTAGTGATCCTTGTCAGCCGTCTCATATCAGGAAATTGCTTCAGGACTTATTTAGTTTTCTGCCAGCTGCATTCCAGCAGTCAGACTGGTTAGAACCCAACAATGAAGTACTATGGGAGCATCACTAAGGCTCGTAGTGCATCAGACTATGTTTGGCTGCTGTTATCTGGTTTTCTCATCTCCACATTGTGGAGAAGCACTAATAATGATGTATTGCCCTTAGTTTCACAATGGAAATAAGCCTCTGGGCTTTATTGTGTTATTCTGACTTTTTCCTTTTATGTATGCACTCAATGCCTTGGCAGAGCTGGTGTTTTTAAAATGAAACTGTCTAATAAAATCAAGCAATCAATCAAGTTGGTTCCAGTTTTTGAACAGATGTTTTAGCATGGATATTTATCAAACAATGGACCAATGATGAGCAAATGGTGACTTTTGTAACAATGTTTTTGTTTTTTGCATGTTTCTGTTTTTTTTTTTATAGCTAAAGACTTCATAGTCCACCTGATGGAGAAAGACCCCAGAATACGTTACACCTGTGACCAGGCTCTACAGCACCCCTGGTACTGGACCCTATCCTCTTCTATCATGACACATGCACACAATCACCTTGTAAAGTAACATAACATATCACTGCTGTCATGTGAAATCCTCATTACTCTAATTTTTGTGAGTTTCATGTTTTAAGTTCAGTTGAAGGATTAATTGCTTTTCTATAGGTTGAGAAAATGATGCAACCCTTGGTGCTTATGAAACCCTTTCGAAACCCATCGGATAAACTCTAAAATGCATGATGGTCAATCTGTAAACAAGGCTGTTTCTTAGTTCCTGAAAAGTTGACATTATTGAGATGTGGTTTTCACCCGACAGCAAAGATGCGCTATTTGGTGGATGCTTTTAGCCTTTTATCTCACAGCACCATGAGTGTTTACATTTTAGCCTGCGGGGCCCCAGTGGGAATCAAACCTCTAATCCTGATAGTGTTAGTCTCATATTCTCTACCCACTGAACTCCACAATGTGACTTCTAATGTTGTTTCCCCTCCGTTGCACACACACTTATCTTCTCTCATCCCTCTGTTCATCAGGATTTCTGGTGATACTGCCCTGGACAAGAACATCCATGAGTCTGTCAGTGCTCAGATCAAGAAGAACTTTGCCAAGAGCAAGTGGAAGGTGAGTCAAAATTTAGATTTATCTTGAACATGTGCCTTGTTTTTCATATACACATAATAAATTGTGTATGGTTTTAGTCCCTCTCAGTAGATACACTACCTACAGTAAAGGGATTGTGTTTTGGCATTGCACTGTTTTATCTTGAACATGTGTGATTATGGCAGGACATAGGTGGCTCAGGTGCCTCTTGTTTTTGTTTAGCCATATTTTTTGCCTATTGTACCCATTCCCTTAAAGCTACACTAAGCGATTTCTTCTGACCACTAGAGGGTGACAGAAACTGCAACACATTTGTAAGCACACAGCAAAGCTACTAGGCGACGGAAGCCCTTAAGGACAAACCGTGCATAAAGGCTAATGGCTAAAATAAACGTACCTACGGAGAAATATCGCCAGTTACCAGATTTTTCTCCCACTGAAGGTTAAATGTCCCACAATGACAAGTGAAGAGGTAGGTAGCAAGTTTACTAGTTGAAAACGTTTACTCGCTCGCTTCATCGATTCGCCATTACTCGGGCCGACTTTGACAACAAGCTTTAGGAAAGAGGTGAAAACAACAACACAGCTGGTCCGTGTGTGTGGCTGTTTGTTTATATCATTACGTCTCACGGAAATCTCCACATAGCACGCGTTAGTTTCAGGATTGGTTACAGGGTCTGAAATCGCTTATTGCAGGTTTAACTGTATCTGTGGCCTTTCCTCTGCAGCAAGCATTCAACGCCACAGCAGTGGTTCGTCACATGAGGCGTCTCCAACTTGGCACCAGTCATGAGGGGCCCAACCCAGCGACCCTGCCCAGCCCCTGTCGAGCTCACCTGCTGCTGCCGGAGGATCACCCCCAGCACACAGGTACCATGCAGGAGCAAGGACAGTGCAGTGCCTTGCTCATGGGCACAGCAGCAGTAGTTCAGTTTATAGTGATGCTAGATTCATATCTCTCACACACAGGAACGAGGACCGTAAATGCTGTCACAGACAGACATGTAGCCAGGGGAAAAATGGATAGGTTATTGTCATTATTAGTGTACCATTTACTGTCCTAATGGATAGTTATGTTTGAAGCAAGGCAGGTGAATTTCACTGTAAGCTTAACACAACTCTTCACACTCCACACTCCCAAGTCACTAATATAAAATCCCAGGATTATAACCGGAGAGTTTTCACACTTCTCCCTAACCTCAGATATCACCATTTGTCTGAAAGTATTCATGGGGCTATTGATAAAAGGCTGCTCAGGAAAGACTAGCATTGCATTTTAAAGAAAGAGCTATAGTAATGTAAGTCTCTCTCTCTCTCTCTCTCTCCCTCTCTCTCTTTCTCTCTCTCTCTCTCTCTCTCTCTCTCTCTCTCTCAGAGACCCAGTGTGAGGGGGGGTGCTCCCACAGTGCCGAGAGCGGGGCAGAGCGAGACCCTCTGTCCAACAACTGCACCTACCGCTGCCACCCTACCAGCAGGGTGTGATCCCCGCCCGCCCCCCCCGCTCCACTTACCTACCTAATCTATCCCAGTAACTTTCCAATTTTAACCCCTGGGTGGAACCAGAGGCATCAACTCCCCCCTCCTCTCTGGTTGGGAATACAGTGTCATTCCAACCTCTCGCCTGCAGGGGGGGCAAGCATGTCCAGCCTGGGAAGAAGGAAGAAAAGTGGGATGAAAGGAGGAGAGAGACTTGATGAGGCCGCTGCTGCTGATGCATCAGAAGAGATCACTTTTACAGACTGGGCTGATGGTGGGGGATGAGTTGAAAGGGGGGAGAGGAAATGGAAGTAAATGGAGGAAAGAGGGGAAGACACCCCCCTCCTCCTCCCCCTACCACCAGTGTGTCATGGGTATTGTGTTTTTTTGCGGGAGCAGGACAGAGCTTGTTGGACACGGTTTTTATTCATGCTTTTTGATTCAACATGTTTCATTGTTTGTTTTTGTTTTTTCGTTTTTTTCATTTTTTATTTATGCGTTGTCTTTTTAAATCTTTCTCCCTTACCGTTTAGAATTTGGAGTTTAAGTCCAGAGACGATATCTGCATGATCAGGAGAGAATTTCCCCATGCATGTTTTGTTATCTTTAATGAATACACCCTGCTGCAGAAATGCAGCATTGCAGTATATTGCAAATGTGATGGTGTGTGGTGTGCAAAGTTTGTTTAAGGCAGAAAGGCACAGGCCTCTATTTCCCTGACTCGTCCGCAATAGCATGTCTCTTCAGCATTTTGATATATTGCAGTATTTGATAAGAAGGGCTGCTTTAGGATATTAACTGATGTTCTCATAAACTTAGTCAAATTTTACGTGGTAATTTTACATTTGTACTGCAAAGAGCACAGATCCACATACTATATCTTTAAGTCGTGCTTTTAGACAATCAGTGACTGAATAGTTTATGCAATGAATACTCATACGTACATCGACTATGTAGCCTTTCTTGTGGCGGTATGGTGGTTAGGCTTTTGAAAGAAAAAGGCTTCCCCCCTTCTCTCTTCCACTTCAGCACAGGGATATATCTTTGTCTAAGGTGCCTTTAGGACATACAGTGTGAAGGGTTTATTTTCTGGTAGCTTCTAAAAAGATGTGTCTCTATCTCTGCACAGTTCTTGCAGCATTGACTCTTTCTGTCATTTCATGTTTTGTATGTACTGTATTTCACTGATGCTATAACAGTTTGGAAAGGCAGTTGTCTTTGGGTTTTGTCTCACAGTTAAGTACTGTAATCTCATAACAGAGACGTGTACATACACTGCCATTTCTGTAATGACTAAGAATGCGTCTTGGTCAAACCAATTTTTTTTTCCTTGATGTTTTCCACTAAGCCCACTCTTAAAGTAAAAAATAATGACATTGTTAAAACTCCCTTCTGGAGAGCTTCACCAGGAGCCTCATTTGTAGAAAGATGTTTTGAATACATTTTTATCCCAGAAATATACATATGCAGAAATCCTTTAACCTTGAACTTGACAGGAAAATGTTCCCAGTTCTTATTTAAAATAACTGTATTCATATATTATGATAAAAAGCCTACAGTACACTTTGTGTACAAAACATCTATTTGTAAAACAGAAAGCAATGACAATTAGTTTATTGTCCAAGAAACTGAAGCATGTTCATTTGTGCTCAAATTCCTGAGACGCTTGTAATATAAAGCTAGAAAATACTTGGTCATTGTCATTTTTACAACTCAAACGTACACAGTTTAAAAAAACGTTTTCAATATCTTAATTACGCATTGAAGATTAAACACAAATAAATGTTTATAGATGAGGCCCCTGGTTTCTGAAATTGATGAAATATTAATCTGGTAAAGATACTAAGATCTGATCAAACAGACCTAAATGCGGTCAGCTTGCCTCAAGTAGGTTTTGTGGATGCCAGAAACTGCAACCAAAATTTGATGTGCAGCTGTCACCATGTACTGTATTGTACCTCCCTTGCCATCCTGCCCTTTTTACATTCTTTTCTAGGCATGTTTTGTCCACGTCCATTCAGTCTGTACAGAGAGAACCTGGATTAAAGAATGTGAATATGCATCACATCGACTCACTTCATCATTACATCCATCATTGCTTTTTACGTTCCAGTGTGTGCATGAAGAGCGCTTACTGTATATAATCAGTTTTTATGAATGTGGTTGTTGATTCATAAGCTTTTTTAAAGACATGTATCTAGACACAAACACATAAAAAAAACATACACTTAGCGGTGTTGGTTCTTTTATTGGCTTAATCCCATGTAAACTGTTTACTGCAGAATGGTGTTCAGCCTCTTCAGTTAGATGGATGATTACTATACTGGGGTTTACAGTATTAGTGGTAGAGGTGCTGTTATGCACATTGTCTGTACGCTCTGTACTCCATTCTGGAGCCGACTACAGTCAGGTATCCTGCATGGCTCACCCTTCACCTCCAATCGTAACTCCATCAGAATATGATGAAAGGCAGTGAAAGTGATTGAATGCTGAGGCTTTCCAGCAACACGCAGTGAGTGCAAACAGAGCTACTACTTTTCCCAGTGGGGTTTGCAGACCCTCCTTTAACTCCGGTCTTTCCCTGACACCGTTATGTTTTCTGTTTTAGCAATTTATACTATACCTCTGTCATAAAAGTATAGCATTTTGGTACTGATTGTGTATATTTGCATGATGTGGCTTGACATCTGTGCATCCCATGATTAATGCTGAATAGTGTGTGCTCAGTACTTGCGACAAACAGTTTTTCATGAGTGCTGGTAAAACGAGGGATTCTTTTTACTAGTTCAAAATCCTCTTGAAAGGTTTGTCATGTAGACGAGTAAAGAGCGATGCAAGTTCTGATAACATTTCAGCAGGTGCAAGCAAGTTAAAAGTGCTGCTTCCCAAAGTATTTCTGAGCTTTATTCTGCGTTCATATTGGGTGGGCATTGTTAGTGTATTTGCACAGTAATGTAATTGGTGAGTCAAAACTGTAGTAAAAAGCCTAGCTGTTATTCAGGGATTTTCAGTGTGAATGTTACGTACCTCATGAGTTATTGTGACAAATGAATCCCCACACAAGGACAGGCAGGCTACAGCATGAAGGCGGTCCTCATCTGCAGTGCATGTGCCCTGCTGCAGGGACCGTAGTAAAGCTGCTGAAGAGAGTCAATATTACAGCTATTCTCATCATATTGCAAACATTTTCTACTAATGTGACACATTGCCACAAATACTGATCATTAGTTGTGTGTGTCATTTGACTCCTGGTTTGATTTAGCACCTGTACTTTGCCTACCAGTGATGGCCAAGGCATGTCGTAATCCTTTATTATGAATATAATAAATTGGTTAATGTATTCCAGTCTTTCTGTCGGTTCAGTGTACTGGAACTTAAACAAATTCAGTTGTATTTTCCCACAAATCCTAAAAGCAAATGTTATTTGATGACCAAATGAAGCCAAAGTATACAGTATACCCTACTTGAGATAAATATTAAGAGTATCATTTGCTGTGCAGTACATCCTTGATATTCAGTGTGTATGTGTGTGTGTGTGTGTCTGTGTGTGTGTGTGTGTGTGTGTGTGTGTGTGTGTGTGTGTGTGTGCCTGTGTGGGTATGTGTGCATGTGTTTGAGGATAGGACAAACTGACAAAATCTCTCTGAATGTTTTTTGTCCTCTCCTTAGCTGATGAGCTTGACAAAGACCTTGGAAAGAGAAAACGTAAGATTTCCACGTTCCAGTGCAATGAAGCAAGTGATGATAAAATATGTAACCAAGTTATTATATTGACAGTATCCCATGATCTCACCACTCAACCACCTTGGTAGGAAAATAGCAGGGAATAGTAACACAGGCTCAGTTTTGGTTCTGATATTAGAAGCAGAGTTAGGGGGAAAAAGTCACACTCAGTTTGCACCCAACCGGTTAAGAATATTACATCTTGTTGAGGAGCTGAGGAGAGTGGAGTGTTTTAATATATTACTTAATTACAGGTTAATACTTATTTTGTTCTATAGCTGTTGCAGTAAAAATGATTATTTTTACAGTAGCCTACATACATTTCATACATAGATTTTACAGTGCATAAATTTTACCAGAGCCTTATTCATTACAGTTAGTTTATTCTTCATATGGACTCAGATATGATAAGAGATAATTAATGTAGAAGTTTCTCCTTTGGTTGTGTTTCAGTCTGTTCTTCTCTTTGGTATCTCATGAACCACTTGTAGAGAATGACCAAATTGTGTGGAAAGTTATGCTGTACAAATGAATATTTGTACTGTAAATATGTTGCCTTTTTGTAAATGCTGTTTTGGGCTACAGTACCTACTGTATACATAGATGCAATGCATCGTGGATCGTTGAATATTGACTACTGCTCAGTGTCAAAGCCAATGACTTGTGCTTGGAACAGATTTGTAAGTGAATCGTACATTAAAATCCCTGTCTATGCATTGTGCATCTGACTGAGTCCATTAATAAAGCTGAAAGTCGCAATGAAAAAAAAAAAAAAGACTTTTTCAACTTGTTAGCTAATGTTCCATGTCATAATATAGGCTACACCTATTTACAGTAACAATACATGTCAAAAAATGACAACATTTTAAATTTCTCATATTTTTTATATCAAAGACCAAGGTGTCCTGAGATACTCAGTATTCTGTCCTGCTTATTTATTATTTATTAAAACACACATTAACCAGAATCCCTCCCCATGCCCTACAATTTTACTTGTTTACAACAGATACACTAATACTGTAATCACCAACTATTCAGACAACTTGCTACTACCTATTCACTCACTCCATTAGATACAGAAGATCCATTAGAGATTCATGGCTGTGGAATTGTCATATAGTCCTGAATCTACATCTCTCAACCATTTCAAATACACTGACTAAAGACTTAAAACCCAACTGCTTTTCCCTCAGTGACCTTATGTGCACAATCTCACTCTCCTTCCTTCTCTTCTGTCTTTGAACACACACACACACACACACACACACACACACACACAGAGAGAGAGAGAGAGAGACACTCATGAAAAAATAGAATAGAATAGAATAGAATAGAATAAAATGGGAGTGGGGCTTTTCTCAAGGGTGAATCTGGCAACTGTTGATCACATAAAATAGTTTTGTGGCTTGAGAGGTTTGTCGTGAATGTTAATTTCATAGTCTGCTACATGAGGCCTCTCTCTTCCTCTCTCCAAGGAATGCTGGGTAATTGAGGCTTGCGGTCTGGCTGGAGGGGACTAGAGCAGAGAGAGTGGGGAGTCTGGTGGTCTACCTCATTCAGGAGACAGTAGACAGAGTAAAAATTATGTGGTCAAACTAGGAACAAGGGACTGATTCAAAATAATGGGAGTGAAATTGCATGGATCACAAGGAAGAAAGTGCTGAAAGATGCAAGCAGCGTTCAGATGTGGAGCGGTGGAAAAACGGGACGAGGCCGCGGCCAAGGGTGAAACCTGGCACTGCAGAGGATGAAGGACAGCACTAGAGGACGATGCGCCTATGTTTTCAAAGATAACAAACATATTCTATTTTTATGGGTTGGTTTTACTTCTCTTACAGTGTGAGTGTAACGCCCCGATGATGACTCTTCCGTCACACCCACTGCTCACTGCTCACACCACATCCTCCTCCCAGCATGACTTCTGAGTGCAGTTATGCTCGCATAGAACGTGAAATGGCTTCGGATAGTGTAAAATAGAGATGTGATACAGAAATGATCCACTGGTATCACTGACTTGCAACTTCACGATTTGCAAGTTGATTTATCTTAGTGATGTAGCAATTTAAACATTTTTCAAACAGGCAATTGCAAGCAAATTGTTGGTTTACAAAGGGAGAGAAAAAAGTATGAGCTGCTGTCATATGAACAAGGGCAACAAATCCCAAGCATGTTACACCTGCTATGACTGCTGGAGGTAATCAGAGAATGTGTGCTTTGAGCGTTTTCAGGAATGAATAGAAATTGCAGGGTAATGAGGTCACTGGAGGGTGTTTTCAGCCTGCTGGCAGGAGAAAGTTTTTCCTAACCGCTTACACATTTCAATTCCATAATATTAGCAGAGAGGGTATAGATCATATAACATTAGCCAGTTATACCTGAGTGTATTGTAAAAGATCGAAAGCACTTCTTAACTTTAGGGCTTTACCTAATGATCACAGTTAACTTTCTGACTGGCACTGCTACCCAAGAGGTCCAAAAGCCTCTGTCACTCCTAGGCAAGGTGACCTACTGTGGCTGGCATGAAGTTGTGATGCAGTAAATATGAAGATAATTGATCATATAGGTCATTGCAGATGACAGACAGGCTTTAGTGGATTTATAATGGCCATCTTTGGGGGGGAAAGTACTTCTCAAATCAAAATTCTCTTTCTATTATTCAAGGTGACCGGGCTCACCTTATGTCAAAGTGTTGAGTTAAGGTTTAAGCTTGGGAGCAAATGAAATATATTATGTGTGCAGTAAAAGAGCCAGCACACACACTGCCCTCACGTCTGTCATCAGGAATCTATTGTGCCTCTATCTGTCAGTGCTCTCCGGAGTTTTATGTGCCCGTTACGTCCGAGCTGTCCTTCGACGTGTGCGCTGGCCTGGGGACGGAGTGCTGCTTTCACAAGTGCTTTGAACTTTTAACTCTTTTTCCACCCATCTTCATCCAAGAATAACTTAAGAAAATATCTTGGAAATCGGTAGTAGACTACAAATCAGCCCCATCTCACATCTTTCTCTCTCAGGCCATTTGGGTAAAGAATATTTCTAAAAATGGAAAATTCATGCTAATTTTTTAAGCAAACAGAGAAAATGCAGAAACAGTACTAGAGACATAACAATACTATGTTTACGCTTGTTATGATTCAAGCAAATTCAGTGGCATGCCACATATATGCAGTTCATTTTCATAGAGCTATGTTTGTGTGTGTACGTCCACTGAGTGTAAAAAACATGTAGAAAAAAACATGGTTCTGCATGTGCACCTTTATACCACTCATATTTAGCTAAATGATCCAGCTTTGCACAATCTTACTTTGAATATCTGCAAGTCTTTATACACTATGCCACTTTAGCTTTAGGAACTCTAGTATTCAATTCAATTCAAGGTGCTTTATTGGCATGACAGTTCACAAATAAACAATATTGCCAAAGCATGTAACAAGAGATTAATCATCAATTAAATTATTAAATAACAAAAAAATAAAATAAATAAATAAAAAATAATAATAATTAAGTAACAGAAAAATAATTCCATCCTCTCCTATTTATTATTGTGTGTGTGTGTGTGTGTGTGTGTGTGTGTGTGTGTGTGTGTGTGTGTGTGTGCGCGTGTGCTGCTGTGCCTCCACTGTCTACTGACTATCATTGTTTCTGTGTTTATGTCACTTGTGTTTCTGAGGAAACATAAACCAGCAAAATATCACCTTAGCCAATTAAAAACAGAACTTTTCACATACATTCATATATTATTCTTCACATTTCTCATTCAACTGTGTGTCCCTCTTCCCTTAAAGTGTGACAGCAATCTACAAATTTAGCAGCTAATGCTGCACACTGACTTTTCTCCCCACACAGGTAGGGCAGTTTGAGAGGATCAGGCAGATGGTTGAACCCTGGGTAAATTCTACCTATCCTCTCAAAATAAGTCTGTCTCACGTCTTGTACGTCCTGTATCTGTCACAGTGTAACAGGAAGTGACTTTCTGTCTCTGTCTCTCCCTGACAGCAGAATAAACACAACCTGGGTTGCCAGGTCTGCCTGTGGCGGCCTGTTTCTATGGCCAGCTTGTGAGCACAGAGCCTGTACCTTGTTAGGGATTTCCTCAGTTTGCTGTTGGTCACAGTGGTCAGATATTCTGCCACTGTGTACTCTCTGTCTAGGGTCAGATAGAATTCTAATTTGCTTTGTGTTTTTGTCTTTTCCTTCCAATAGGTGATATATTTTTCTTTCTGTTTTGAAATGATTTGGTTGGTCCAGAGAGACTGAGGATTGTCCTGAATCCCTGGTGTTTGTGTCCAGAAGGAACTCTTCTTGTCCTTGTTCCACTCTTGGCACTGAAGAGCTTTATACTGATAGGAGTGGGGGTCGCTGGATCGGAGATGTTTGTAGAATTTGATGGCTCGTTTCTGAATGTTGATGATGATTGGATACTGGCCGAGTTCTGCCCTGCATGCATTACTGACTGTGTTCCTCTGGACTCCTAGGATGATTTTACACAGCTCTGCATGCAGGACTTCCAGTGGGTGTTTTTCCCATTTTGAGAAATCTTGATTGGCTAGAGGACCCCACACTTCGCTACCATATAGCATAATTGGATGTATTACTGAATTTAGAATTTTGAGCCAGGTCCTAATTGGGATGTCAATTGGAATTTTTCTTTTGATGGCGTAGAAAGCTCTTCTTGCTTTATTATTATTAATAGTATTATCATGTCGATGCGTGTTCCATGGAACTGCTTGACTCTCACCTGTGGCTGCAAACTATTGCATGCCAAGCTGATAAAATGCTTTTTGTATACATGTATTTGTATAGTATACTGTCTACTCTTTGTTATCCAGTATCTGCTCTCCTTGCAATAAATATAAGGTCCTGTTGTCCCTGTGCCATGTGTGCCAGTTTGTACTTACAGCAAGTGCACCAATGTCACTAAGACAATTTCCTGAACATTTATTGTATTTGAATAAAATGATTGTGATTCAGATTTAAGACCTTAGTTTTGTGTCTTAGTAGAAAAAGCAACCCTTTCACATTGGCTCTCCCACTCTCCCAATTTGCCAAAATGAGTCATTCACAATGAATGAATTGTTCACAAATTGCACATCAGTCATCTCCAGGGCAAGAAGAAGAGTGTGATCTCACTGTACAGTTATATGTGCTACAGTCTCTCACCGCTCCGCTGCTGCTCCTCAGCCCCACAGGGACTTTGACTTGAGACCGCATGACAGCTCAAACTCAAGCAACCTGGTTTGACTCCTGAAACAATGCGATCCCAAAAGTGCCAGAGGAACCAGGAAAAATGGCCAACTTGCAATTGGAAAGTCTTACTCATTAATGATTTTTGTGTGTTTTTCCGTTTTTTTGGTACCAAGAAAATATTTGGCCAAGATGCCATGAGCTATCTGACACGGTATCCAAAACAAATGCCTTTACTTAGATATAAGGAAAAGATCCCGATGATTAGCAAACGAAGGAAATGTGTGTCTGTGTGTGTGTATGTGTGCGTGTGTGTGTATGTGTGTGTGTGTGTGTGTGTGTGTGTGTGTGTGTGTGTGTGTGTGTGTGTGTTTATTTGGCTCTATGTCCATTAAGCTGCTCTAAATCTATCCACACATCTATTTGTTAGTCATGCTACTGGTCTGCATGCTGCTCTTTGTGTATGTTGGCCTGTCTAATGCAACAAGAATAATCTCTAAGATTAGTGGAGGATGGACTCAAAACCAGTGGTGTGTGTGTGTGCGTGTGTGTGTGTGTGTGTGTGTGTGTGTGTGTGTGTGTGTGTGTGTGCGTGAGAGAGAGAGAGAGAGAGGCATAGGGAGAGCCACTAATTTTCCACTTTTGGGAAAATTCTGCCTGCAATCAGGGCCAAACCTAGCCAGGAATTTGACTTACATGTTACTTGCATTAGTAATACATCTGATACTGGCCTCTGCTGGGAGTTTTGCCCCAACTCTCTCATAAGGGTTTGCTGCCAGACTACAGAATCTCCAACCAAGCCAGTTGCAAAGGAAAACCGGTGTCAGGAAGAGAACATGAAAAGAGATGGACAGACAGAGAGAAGGAGAATGCCCGTCTAGAGTGGGATTTGAGTCCGAGTGATTCCCTTGGGACAACGGATCAAAGCGGACAGCAGATCTAAGCATGGAATTCTGGGGTCATCTGAGGTCACGCTGCCGCCGGATACGCAGACAGAGAAATGTCCCCGTCACCGACTGGAAACGTCCCTGTGAACTTCCATGATTTCTCATATCAGAGTTTTCCAAATGCACCACTTCGCAACTTTTTTTTATCCAGTTTTCATGTTATTGACTTGCTACATTCACTCATTCATTCATTCATTCATTTTCTTTAGCCACTTAATCATTTCATGGTCATGGGGGGCTGGGGGCAACCATCTTTAAGCTGGGTTGTCTGTGAACAGTTCATCTTTCACTCTTCCCACTAAACTCTAGTCCAGGTTCATCCTGCCAATGCTCAATTATAGTAATGTGACACAGAGGGCAGCAAAAAGGGTTTGAGCGAGCAACTTGATGTTTTTTACCTCTCTGTCATCGGGTTTATCACCAATGCTTCTTACAAAAGACACCACTGCACTCCTTATATACCAGATATGAGATCAATGGCTATTTATCTATGAATTCATCCATTCTATCAGTCATTCTTTTTTCTCTATCTCCTTCCAAACAATCATTTCCTGTCATCTCTTCTCTCTTGTGAGCATACTCTACCATAGGTGAAAGGTGGGCACTCCCAGACCTTAAAATGTAGCTTGAGTTTGATAGAGAAGACATTAGAAAACACTACATGATACCCAAATGAACATATGTGGCAAAATCCGACCCCCTCGCTGGCTACTTTTTCCATTCAGCTGGCTTCTGTCGTGCAAATGGAAAATCCTGCCATATACTGGAAGATGCATGTACAAACACCTACTCTCTCTCTCTCTCTCTCTCTCTCTCTCTCTCTCTCACACACACACACACACACACACACACACACGCATATATGCATAGGCACACAGGTTAGCACACACTCATTCCATGCATTTATAAACTGTGGGGCTATATGGATTTGTAAAACTTTGTACAGGGGAGTAATTTATGCTTTAATAATGTTCTGTGTAATAGGATAGGTTTCTACCAAGGTGTGCAGAGAGTGAACTTGACACTCTGTATGTGTTGTCAATGAGGAAAGCAGCAAATTAAATCTGTTCTAACATGCCCAGTGACTCATGACAAATAGAACTTCAAAAGCATTCAGTACACCTTATTGTAATACCAAGAGAAAACTTATTAGTCTGTTTCACACTGTCTGCGCTGACATGGATATCTGGTATGCTGTGTGTGTTTGCTGTGTGTATTCCATGGTAGCTACTCCTATTTCTGTTCTTGCTCTCCTGTCTTGGATATTAACTCTTTTGCACTACCTGCTTCATGAGGTAGCTATCACTTGCTTAAAGGATAAGGCCGGTTTTTTAATGCATTGCTTACCGTCGACAAATCCTATGAAAATAACAAAATCAACAATGATTTTGTTTTGCCAGCAAGTCTCGTCCATGTAGCCGGTGCCCAGTGAAGCCATGTCCCAGCAGCCATAGAACTCCATTGTATTAAAAAAACGATTAAAAACACATCAAAGAGCCATGCTGTTGCTCTGGGCAACATATTTCATCATCACGATGCACCGGGCCAGCCGACTTTTTCCTCAAACAACTTAATAAGCCGGCTGTAAACATTTTGCGATCTCAGGAAAGTAGTTCCGTAGCACTGAAAATAGTCCCAGGCGTAATGAAGAATTAGTTCTCATTTAAATTTGATTTGGTAATAACTACAACAGTCTGACTTTTCGTGGTAACAGTTAGCGATTTTTAAAATTGAAACTATGTCTTTGTGAGCTGTATTTCAAGGTTTTTAGCTTACAATTGGAGCCAATGACTTCTGGGTTGACGGCTAAAAACGGTACGTGGGAAGTCAGAAAGTAACGGGAGTAGAGCAAACGCATTGTTGATTTTGTTATTTGCATAGGATTTGTTGACAGTAAGCAATGCACTGGTTACACCGGCCTTATCCTTTAACCATGATGTGGAACCTGTAGGAGAAAAGTCTACTGTAGTGCAGTCTGTGTTTGTGGGTGTGGCTACACCAACATTCTTGGACATGTCTGCTAGCTTGCTCAGCTAGTTAGCTTTGCTGGCCCATTGTTCTTCTCATTGTTTCATGGCACCTCAAAGTTCTGGTTCTGGTTCAATGAGAAGGTCATGACGTGAGCTCTGATGTGTTTACAGTAGTGTGTCTAGAGGATTTAACTGATGTTGTTTTTACCAGCACCAAATGCAACACACAAAGCAAGCAACGCGATCAAATCAACAAACCCAGAAAACTCAGAAAAGCAGTCAAACCCCTACACAAGCCTTACATACTGCAGACGTTGTGCAACACTTTCACTCTCTACCCAAGAAGTCAAGCAATACGCTCGGACTCCGAAACTATTCATCAAGACCATTCATCACCACACTCCAGGATCCCTCCACCTCCACCACTGCCACACAAGCATCCCCTCTTTCCATCCCCGGCTCACCCTCTGGTCTCCCAATGAATTCCACCTCCCAACCTCATCACCAGTTGGCTTTGACTCAGCCACCGATACTTCAACTCTCCATCCACTCCATCCAGCATAAAACCACTCACATTAGACCTAAGATGTACCCAATACCCTCGCACTATTTAAAAACAACATGCATCTACACGGGAGTGGGGTTGATGGTGGGTTTGAAAAGCACAACAGTCATCCCACAGTTTGATGTTCTCCTCTCAAAACTATGTAAAAAACCTCATATGCAGCACAGAGTGGTGCAGAGAAAACCCTGAACAATCACTCAAGAGCACTATAAACATCAGGGGTGGAAAATATGGGAACGTAAACTTAATTTCCCCAAGTCCAACCAATAGATATAAAAACACCCGTTTTGCACCCGCTAACAGCAAACACATGAAGTTGCATTCCTGCTGCTTGTCTTGCAGACTTTGTCAGCAAACCCAGATGAGGAAAAAATAATTACAGGAGGGGGAAGGAGGGAGGGGAAAGAGGGGGGTTATTAAGTGAAGGTAACAACATCAGTTTACCTTTAGCCAAATGGTAACAATGAAGGAAGAGTCGCTTTCCCACGGTATAACAAGCAAACCACAGTTACAGAGATTACAGAGGAAGAAAAAACACATGCAGTCATTTACATACATGTAACCACACACAGAGGATCTCCCCCCAATGCATATACACACAATATTTTTTAACATGAACAATTATTTCCCACAACGAGACGCTTGAAACCCAAATTCTCAGCTGTGAACCGCAGCCTTATTGAATGGCATAACCAGGCCATGGAATTGGTTTCATCCAGTGTTATGGTCATTACAAAGCACCTGTGTGACACCCCATAAAGTAAGATACTGAGCTCAAAGTGTTCGGCTTGCCAAGACACCCATTGATTTATTTCCCTCCTCGGGGTTTCAAGATTCAGCTTACAGTATGGGCCGAGACCGACGGTATGGTATTGTGATTTTTGTTAGACTGGAACAGCAGAGGTCTCCGAGGGCAAACACACACATCAGTCATCCTTATTGAAACAGACATAGACAGGCAATGATGAAAAATCACCTCCGCCTTGCCAGCGTGCAGCTGGTCAAGCGTTAAGACTTGATGAGAAAACATTTCCACCCAAAGCCAAGCCGTGCTCATGAAGGTGTTGGGTAATATCAACACTGGACCAGCTCGATCCCCCGGGGGTGACAGGCTTGGAGAGCTGAGAGTAAAAGTGCAAACTGCTGTGGGGAAAGCAGGAAATGAGAGCGAGTATTAGGAATCTGTCCTCCCAAACTTTCATCATACACCGCAACAATTCTTTATTGGCACACATTGGTATCTATTGAGCTATTTTTAAAATTCCTTATGGATCTGATGAATTGCAGATTCCGCATACAATGATACATTCATGATTCATCATAAAAACTTCAACACTGGCTCACTCTAAGCTGCTTGTGAATGTTATTGAAACTATGCAGGGAAACCACGCTGTTATGCCAAAGACTGTCACTGAGAGCTTGTCTTCCATGTTTTTTTTAAAATATATAATAGGGGTGACTAATTCAAAACACAAAGAGCTAGGCTTCTCTGCTTAAAAGGAAACATTGGCTTTCCACATGCAGACCTGAGTAATTACCAGCAGAAACAGATGGAACCAAGGGCAGGTTAGAAAGTTTGTCCTTACTATAGATGGTGGATATTTTCATGCAGAGAGTTGAATGAGGGACTAAATAAATGACTAACTGTAACTTCCTTAGAAAAACTGAACAAATGAATCAAAAGACTGACTGACTGACTGACTGACTGACTGACTGACTGGACGGATGGATAGATAGATATATTAAACAGGTATTGAATGGTCAAGATCATCAATACAAAAAGTGAAAGCAGCCATAGAAAGCAGCAACATTCAACAACATAAAACAAAGCAGGATAAATAAACCGTGTCTACAGATAACCCAGATCCTCTAGAAAAGACCACCACTGTGCAGTCGTATTGTCTGACATCTGTTTTGCAGCTTGGCTGTGCACGGTGGTTTATGTTGAGAAAGCAGTGTGTGTATATCATCTTTGGCCTGGGTCCATGGGATTTTGACAGTTGGCTGCAGGCAAGGTTGTCTGATGCAAAGGTTTCAGAGGGAGAAGAAAGAGACAAGGAAGAGAAGAGGGGAGGACCAGGGAGTTGCGCTCTGCAACACTTTCACTCTCCACTCGAGAGGTCAAACGATACGCTAGAAGAAAGCTTGTAAATGTCCCCCTTATATCCTGTTGTGCAGTATTTGATATGGAGCAATGTTTCTATAACTGCAAGAGGGTTACTGACATGAAATGTGTACACTTTTAGTTTCTGCTCTTGCCATGCAAACCCTGTCGCTTATTCCCTCTGTTTTATGAGAGACAGCACCATATGGAAGAAATTTGGTTCAGTCCTGTCCTGGAAATTGTGTTGAAAATTTAGACTGCCAAGATGATTTCACATCTCAAATGGTCCTGTTCTCTCTCTGGATACGTCCGAGCTGAACGAAAGCTCAAGAAGAAGAGGTCAAAATATGGCCAGTTTATTTATAGCTCTAATGTTGCTTTTGAATTCGCACCAGCTTTCTGAACACTTTGATTTATTAGCATTGTATCACATTGAAGATATCGTAAATGCCAGAAAGCATTTATCACCACAAACTATCATACATGGGACGCAGGAAACGTCCCATTTGTGGTTTGGAAAGTCACTTTAATTCATTATCCCTTTGTATCAGACTTCTAGCTATATGAAAACCTTTCAACTACTTTTCTGTAGCTGACTAGCTGGTAAACACAATGTGACACATGAGGCTATGGGAGTAAAAAACATAAGCTGTTCAGACATCTAAATAACAAACCCTGCGTTTCCATGGATTTCAACTGGGGAAGATCATTGACTGATTTTCTCCCTCATATTTTGCACCACAAATTTTCCCAAAGTGACACTGCATAGAGGAGGCTTTTTATAGCTCTGCATAATATGGAACTAATTTTATTTGATCTATGTGTTGAAGGCTTCCTGGCTTTAGGCGTTATCATGTCTGCATATCAGGCTGTTTTGTAGCTCTCAAGAAAGTGATAATCTGCAGATTTATTACGTTTTTTCTTGAAATAGTTAACTGTTCTTTCCAAACCAACCAAGAAAAGAGGAACATTCATGTATGTTCTGCACGGCACTCCTGCCCCAGCAACCAAAGTCAACTGGAACATAGTCTTCTTTAAATGTTTGGATACTGTAGATGATCAGTTGCTTCAATGTCAAGATCAGAGACACAAAAAATAAAACAACTGCATCGAAAGTTATGTAAAAGTTTATTTTTAAAAAAAATATTAAACAAATGAATATGCTATGGCCAAAGCAAACCAGATGTTTATTGTTTGAAGAAAGCAAAATAATAATGAAAGCCAAATACAGAATTTATAATAAAAGCAAACTTTCATTTCTGAGACAGAACTGACCCAATCCTGTACCGAGCCAGGCTCACTGGCCAGCGGTTGTACTTAATGAGCGCTCAGCACCCTATTTTCAAAAAGAAAAACTACACTTTAATTCAGTACAACTTGTATGAAACTACTTGCAAAAAGCAGGACGTGTACAAATACCACTACACTTTTGGGACAAAGTTCCCTGGGTTTAAAGAATCACTACACTTTTGGGATAGAGTTTCCTGGGTATAAAGAGATTAAACAAGTAAATGAAAAACAGCTGGACTTCTACAAACAACGTAATTGCTTCAGTGAGGAAGGTATTGAAGAATTTTGGGCCCCGTGCAAGATGTGACATTGGGTCCCACACCCTGTACCAGCAGACCTGCAGCCTCTACCTCAGCACAGCAGAGTCTCCGTAACTAGGTTCATATGAAAAGCACTATATTTCCATTGGTACCACACACGCCTTTATATGGTCATAAGGGTCTTGTGGTTACAACTATTTTGAGTGCCACAAATTAACCCATATTTCTTTTAAGAATTTAAAGTACTTAAGTGCTGTATTTCACACCTTGCAGTGAATAACTATAGTTCATGTGTCCCCTTGAGACACACACATAGTATATTTACAAGCAAAGAAATGCTCCAATTATAATGCTACTATGGGAATACTCTGATTAAACCTTAACTACAGTAATCATCTTAAAGAATACCTGTTTTTATGTGATGTTTATGAAGTGTTGGCATAGGGGAAATGAAGGTAAGTTTCATAACCCTTCATCAATTCACTGTAAATCAGCAGCACTTTGTGGCTGAATGAGGCTGCTTTTGCACAAATTTTAAACATGTTGCAGTTCCCTGCATCAGAGAGCCAAACTACGATTTGCAGTTTTACCAGTTTCTTAGACTTCTCTCTGGTCCCCCTTCTGAATAAAAAAATCCTTTAATTTTATTATATTACTTTTATTATTGGAGGGTTGTTTACGCACTATAATGTGACTAAGCCTGCCAATTGAAGTTTTCATGACTTGTGCAACTTTAACATATTGTTAATGTTTATGCAAACAGTTGTTGTTTATAAACAGTATCCGTTTTTACATCCAAGTTTGCAAATATCATTTGCAGATTTGTGTCCTTTTCGTACCTTTGTGGCTTGGCACTTACAATTACAATTTGATTTTACAATTTTACACTTGTTCATTATTCAATTACAGCATTTTGTTTTATTTGTTATTATTCTCTAATTTTGATTGTATATTATACACAGACGTTCAAACAGTGATTTTTTTTGACTGACTAAAATAAAATTCAGCAACAGTACCAGCATGTTGAAGACAGAATGCACAAGCTCCTTGGCATACTATTATCAGAACAGCATCAAAACTAACATATAAGTGTGTGTGTGTGTGTGTGTGTGTGCACGCGTGCATGCACGCGCACATCTGTGCATGAGTGTACTGTATGTGTGTGTACTGTGTGTAGCACTAATCCCCCTATTGACGGAAATATAATTCACCAGAGTGAAATTCAAGCAGGCAAAGTTGTAATCAATTAAATTCAACCTATGCAATTGTGATCGGTTTGAAGCCGGAACATGTTCACATCACCATGTCCAACTGTGACTGATTTTGAAGATTTTGCTGAGAATACTTCTCAAACTAGAAATGTAACTAAATTCTAATACAATGTATAATGTGTCCAGCACAGAAAAAAGAACAATAATTTCTTAAAAGTGATATTAAATTTCCAATGCTTTAACATCGTTCACATCTTTTCCCAATAGTGCATGGCTCCATCTGACAGCTATGAGCTCTATCTTGTACTTCCTTCATTCATGGCACAACCTTAAGAAAACGTATGCACTGCAGAACGCTCCATGTAATTTCATTGAGGGTCAGATGTAAAAGTTAAGGGTTAGGACAGGTAACATCAACAGTGTGAAAGAGTGGATACAGTGGAATGATGGGGTGAAATTAGGACAAGTGACCCAAAAATGGGAGAGGAGATATGGCCAATAAGCTTTAGATCAAGATCACTTACCCCTGTGTGCCCATTTATAGCCTTTATTTTATTGGATGGCAAAGCCAATATGCTTCATTTTAAGTAATCTTTTGGTTTCATTCAACTGGGGACACAAAATGGCACAAGTGAAGGCCACCCATAGTTCCAAGGAGTAAGAATAAGGAAGTAGAAAGGCATGAATGTTTTCTTTGTAGTTGACAATCTCATTGGTGCAAGTCAATATTCTCATGAAATAAAACTGTTTTGTGGGAGCAACAAAGTGGGCCAATTCAGTTGTACAGGTGAAGTTGCTTGGAATTTCTTTGAATATTCTTCTTGCAGTAAGCATATTAATCAGATTGCAGGCAGGGATGATGTAATGCCTCTACACATTCAAGGTCCATATTACCTTCTATTAAACACCACTGCCCGTTACTGCTACAGTACCTGTCTCTTGCTCCAGCTTTTCACATCTGATCCTTTCATACAGTTTTAGATGTCTGCTATGTCATGGATGCTGGATAGGTAGGGAGTGAGTTGCATAAATAAAAGCATGGAAAGAATTTAGTTTTTCAGCTTCTTGGAGAGGACCTTTTTGAGCGGGGGGCTCTTCTGGTCCTGGGTAGTGTCCTGGTCTGGGTGGGCTTGCGGCGTCTCCGAGTCATACAGCTGTTTGAGGCTGAGGGTCTGCTGCTCCTTTGTTGTTTCTCGTCTGGCCTGGCGTAGCAGACGCTTCATGTTCTTCACCTTGTCCCTTAGGTGGCCGTTGGCTTTCTCCAAGGAGCGCACCTTCTGAGAGAGAGTCCTCACCCGCTCCTCCTCCTCAAACAGAGCCTTCTGCACCGTGGAGCACAGCAACTGTGGAGAGACCGTCAGGAAAAAGGAATTCAGTTTGGAGGGAGATGACATAAGATAGTGGCAGACATGGGCAAAATGATAGTTATGTTTAATACATTTGGATTATCTGGAAAAATATGAGGAACACTTGATCAGACAGTTCAAATAAGTCATAGTTATGTGTAAGATTTTTTTGTATTAATATATCAGTATGAGGTACTGTGATTTCATGAAAGTTCATGAAAGCTTTTACATTTGTTGTTCTAAACACCTATGAGGGGTCCCTCTTTCCCCAAAAAAAGTGGTATGCTTTACATTTACAGAAGCAACAACAGCAGTTTGCTTGGAGTAAAAGAAGAAGAAGAAGAAGGTAGAAGAAATATAAGAAGCCCCAGTCTACACTGAGTGTCTTTATTATTACAGCATGTTGGGCCAGCACCTACATGCAAAACACCAAAGCAGTGACCACTTTTAACCAAAGTTGTCACCAAAATAATAAAACAACAATATTCTATGCACTAGTCCAATCAAACTATTGAATGATATTATGAGTTTATAAATGCACTGCCAAATAATAATTGGTGATGCATCTACAAATATGGTGACATATTGCAACATGCATTTAGTGCATTTAGACAGCTTAAAGCTATTCATTTTGGGTGACTAATAAGTGAGGATATTCTACCAAAGTGAACTATTGCCACCGAAAGGCAGAAGTAGCGGATGTCACTGGATGTGATGCACTACGGTCAAGTTAGCAGCTTACTGCTACAAGAGCGGCAGCATCACAAGAATCCCTGAAATTCAGACCGCCCTGCCGTTTGAGTGAAATCATCTTCAGAGTTTTATGCCATAGCTGCTCATACTAAGTGTTCATGTCAGATTTGCTATACTTTCATAACATTTACGATATAGCGCCTGACAGATCGTCATGCCTGCTGTTTCTGATCGTCAGAGGAACCACACTTCCTCGGGACCAGTCAAATGAGAGAACACCTCTGGAATGTTCTCTGGGCTGACAACCAGTGCCAGCAGCTCGTATGTCTTTCAGCATATTCCAGTGTTTGCGTACGAGTTAGCCACAAGAGGACAGATTTTTTTTCTCTAGCTGCATGAGTGCATGAGTAGCCTGAAGAAAAAGAGAAGGGAAGGAAAAAACACAAAACATATAATTTATGATGAAATTTATCTGAGATGGTAGTTTTCTCTCAATGGAACAGTCTAAGGAAATGTAAAGCAGGCCTAATCTAAAGAAAGCAGTCATACTATGGCGTGCTTTTTAGGTAATTACTGAGAATGCTCTAGCCAATTTATATAAAGCAGAGATATTACATAGCTCCAGGTAGGGACTGACATAAATCTGAGGTAAAGAAAAGGGTTACACAACATGCTACGTCTGTCACAGCTAGACAGCACTTTGAGGTGAGGAAAGTGCTCAAAACCCAACATAGCTGTGATAGAGTATCCAAAGGCTTGGACCATTCCTAGGTGAAAAATTAGCCCCAGATGCGTTTGAATGCATGCCTGTCTCCCTGAGTGTGGATTTCCTCTGCAGATCCTAATGCTTCCACATGGACCAGAGTGAAACATTGATGTAAATTCCCTACCATCAGATAACCACTGCTGTGGGTTTTGAGGAAATGTTAAAAATGTGCTGCCGGCTGCCGGCCCACATCACTGGTTAGTACATTACTTGCTGTAATATTAGCTCTTTTTTTTTTTCCCCATGCGTTCTTACTTATGTCCTAGGGACTTCGAAGTATGGAACGTTAGACTACAAAGGCCGAAGTTTAGGAGCAGGTATTTTCAAATAGAGCATTCAAGTTAGAGAGTGTAAAAGGGCCCATCCCTATTCTGCGGACCCAGGTATGAATTTCACACAGATACAGACACCTATGTCAGTTCCTGTTTCCACGTCTACAGTGTCTTTCCAGACTAAGCTCCCGTGTGGACAAATACTTGGGTAATTGCCCATGAAAAAGTCTGGAGCCGAGATTGAGATCTGATCAGCCACCTCTCACAGACATACAATATAGACCTGCCTCTGAATGGCAGACATCCTTTGTCAATGATAAGCTTTTCTGCTTTATCAACATCACATGAACGCTCCAAACAGGGAGTAGAATAAAGCATGCTTATATGAGACACATGCATGGTAAGAACACCAGTAATAACAAACTTAAGGACGAGCAAGACTACTGGGATCATTCGTCATCCCTGATGGAACCCAAACTCCATAGAAACGAAAACAAAACATCAAATTTATAAAGTCTTGCGTTTTGTTCAAGACTTTGAGCCCTAACCTAAGTGACATTTTCCCATCTCAGAAGAGGCATGTTTGAAAATGTTTTGAGGGAAAACAGATGGGTGTCTGTATCATTTGTGCATTAAAGCCAAACTAAGTCTGACCAAGTTAATTGACAACTGTAATCTCTACAGCATGTGAGCAGCAATTACCATATGCTAAGCACATGAAGATTCAACGTTTGTTACAGCATAGATGGCAGGTATTTATAATCTGTCTTTGTGTGATTACAGCATATAATTAGTTATGTACTGTCCAGCCATCCTGGCCAGTACAGTGTTTTTGCTGTCACTAACAAACCTGTTTTATTCCCATTAACAAAATCTTGAATGTGATGAAAACTAACATTGTTTTTGGTTGACAGAACTGCGTGTTAAATTGTCTCAGATGAAAACATGCCATTAATTGTCCATGTGCAGGCTTGTTACTTAGATTTGTATGGTACAAACTGTTCTGATGTGAGTTTAGGTCAGTTCTCCAAACAATGGTTGCACAGTACCAGTAAAAACAAATCTGTTGTTCTTTTGCTAAGGGGAAGACTAATCATAAGAATGATGTAAGAAAGCTGCCTGGATTCCAGCAGCGCTGATAGCTAACTGGAGCTCTGTAATTATAATTACAGAACTGACCTAAGCGTTTGTCCTTAATGGAAATATGAACCACGTTTTTTTATTCTCTTCACCATGACAGAGTTTGCTTTTATGAGTAGTCAGCAACTGATTGGAAACAGACAGAAGAAGACTGATCTAAATCGCGAGGATTATGCCAAAGCTTTAGATTCATTAGAGGGAATAAGGCCGGGGTGTGTGACTGGTATTGATTTATACACTGATACACAGATGAACAGTGCTGCCTTGTCTTCTTCTAACTTAGTTAGTGATTTCTTACATTGCCAAAAATCCCTTTCAACGTCCCCCAGAGAATGAGCCTGAACTTTGCATCTAACTGTTGGTTATACGTATAGGTGGAGAGAGCAATAGCTTAGTTAGATATCTCCACTTGGTGTCACATCATCTACATTTTGCCACTCATCTATGGGAATAAGAAAAATACACCACCAAACAACAAAATGGACCCAGAAATGCAAGTTACATCACCAATAGCTCGCTTTTTAACAGAATTAAAGTGTTTCAGGGTGGATTTTTCCTTTAAACATAATTATTTTGTCTGAGCAAACCTCAAGAAATGTATGTTTCCCAGTCATTAAGAGCATATTTCCCTTGCAAGCTTCTCCATAGTCTGCCTTTGAAGACCACTGGATGTAATGTTGAATCCTTTTCTATGCAGCGCAAGACTTAAGGCTATAGGGATGTCAATGGTTCGTTGCAATCTTTTCCCCAAAGCATGTGAAGCCACAATGGAGCAACTGAATCAAAATATATCATCTTTCTAGTCTGAAAGAGCTGACTCAAGCGTTTCATCACCACTGGGTATGTGTTGGTGGTGCTGCTGATGTGGCTACACACCCGGCTGTCCTCCTGAGCCTCCCACTCCGGGGTATAGGTGTGAACCTGAGTCCCAGGCGTGCAGTTGGAAAACTGGAAAAGGCTGGCGAACATGCGGTGGTTGTCTGCAGTGTCAGGGAAGATGGGGTCCTGGAAGTTCACTCCATGAGGGATAATACTGTAGTTCTCATCCATTCTGCATGGGAGAAAGGGAGGAGATGGCATTGACACAGCTGTGAACAAAGGCACAACTGAACACATAAGCAAACAGTTATGCATGTGTAAAATCACAGACACACAGACACAGGTGCGCACGCACACACACAGACACACACACACACACACACACATATGTGAACACACTCACACAACATTTGAGCAACAGAAAATGATACAATCCTTAATCTTAACCGAGAAAATCCATTGAAATTGAAGGAATTGGAAAGGTTTTTACCAAATTTTTCTAGATTTCACTGAATCTTTAGTGACTATATGAAGGATGTATTTCAAAAGTAATAGCATTTCACTGAGTAGATAAAACGACACAGAAATTGTGGCTAATTATGGCATTATAGAGTAATGTTTAATATACTCAATCTCAGTCTTTTTGGCAGTGATGGATTATGCCTCTTGAACAGCACTGAATCTCTGCAAGGTGTTATTGATGCTGTTAGGAACAGAACTGGAGTTTATGGAAAATATGGCTATTGACACAGGTGGAAGATGTAGAATGTGTATGTGAATGTATGAGGGCCACCAGTACTTTTCTACAAGGGCAAACCAATGTTGGCAGTGAACAAAAAGCAACTGTCCTTTAAAATCTTGAGATATCGTGTAAGAGATGCTCAGGGAATCATTTAGAGCCCATTGACAGGGATTAGTTTAAAATGAAAAAAAGATGAGCAAATTACAAAGCGTGCTACAGAAAAATAAACGTGAATTCCTCGATCTCCAACAATATAACTACAAACAAACAACAGTAAGGGCTGCAAAGGTCAAAGCCACAGCGCCCCAACCAAAGATAGACAAAGAAATTCCTGTGTTGAATGATCATCCTGTATGTTCACCTTTTGAGAAGCAAACAACATTAACTATAAATTTGTGTTTTTGGGTTTTCTCCATCTTCTGTATATTCCCGCACCATTAGAGAATGAAAACACATCCAGTAAGACACTATATACAGTATAGGGATATGTCACATGCAACAAGCCCATATTATTAATATTGCATTCTCAGTAGTCTGTACCTTTTTCACTTTATAATTCATTGTATTTAATTACACATTAGCCCTAAAAATGTATCAGCTGCCCATGCTAATTCCATTCAAAGTAAAAATAGACTATGTGTAGAAGATCTGTCATTGTTAAAGCTTTACTTGTTGTCCTTTTTCTTTTGGCAGTCTATGTCTTGTTGTAGCCTTGTTGATGCAACATAAATCTTGATTCTGGAGATGACTTGCACTTCATTATGACTATCACCATCACTATGTCCCGACTCCCAGTGTCTGCAAGCTGTGAAAGTTGCATGTCATTTTATTGCAATTCTCTGTTTCCTATCATGGCCTGTAAATTTGCTTTAGACCTTGGATAGGCCTACTAAAAATAAACTAAGTTCTACTGCGGCTATAGTTTTTTTCAGAATTTTTCATTCATATATTTCTACTTGTATTATGTTTATACAGCCCCCATTTGCTCTAATTTTATTCGTATTCTAGTTTTCTTGCTGCTTTATCTTAACAGGGTCATGTTGTTGTTCATGTGGGTCTAATAAATCTTGAGCCCGCAAGTGCAGGCAGTGTGTGTGTGTGTGTGTGTGTGTGTGTGTGTGTGCACGGACATGCACACGTTTGTGTTTGAGCACATGTTTGTATGTACAGGGTTAATCCAGCAGATTAGGGTATTAATTACAATTTCAAGCAGGCCATCAGTAATATGTAACATATTACAGTTTGAAAGTAACCTTTGTATGTGTGTGTATATATGTATATGTGGCAAATTAATTGTTTGACAAATTAATCATTACATCAGTTACTTTAATATTTGCATTTCATCTTCTTTTTGGGAGAACTTTGCATCAAAACGTATCATCAGTCATTAACTGAGCCAGGAGAAACACCCAGATTCTTGTCCAGGCACATGCAGAATTGTTTACAGACACTGGCCTATTTTTTATTCAAATTCAAGCATTGTGTGCATGACTCAAACCAGCGAGTTACAAGCCAAGGGAATTTACTGCGTATGGTTCATATCTTCTCCTGCTATGTCAAGTGTGTGAAAGAGGAAGTATTGAAGCGGCGTGTTTTCCATGCATCTGGATTCCATCTTGAGTCCCTCGAGGGACATCAAAAGTTTGATTATCCCTGTCCATCAGCGACTCCATGTGTGCGTGTGTGTGTGTGTGTGTGTGTGTGTGTGTGTGCGTGTGCCCATGAGTGTTGCTTGGGCTTTTGGGACGTTGAGACGACTGATGTTTTGCTTCAACAAAAGAGGTCAGAGGGTGAATGTAAGCAAAGCGACTAGGAGGTTAGCAGGAGTCGTGGATCCAGAGGAGCCAGAGGAGGGGTCTTGGACTGGACTCATACACTGCAATAACAGAAAAAGAACTAACAAGAACCCTATAAACTAAACTGAACACAACAATAGTGAGAGAGAACCCTTCTACACACAGTACACATCTGTAGTCCACACGATGTTTTTTGAATCCACTAATATCTTCAGTATACAACCCAAATGTTCCCCATGCCAACACACCGCACCATTTGACTTTGTGTGACTCATGTGCCATTTCTGTGTCCCAAAACAAGGACTGTTTGGATACTCTGACGCTCTGTAAACACAAGTCATGTAAGAATTTCAACTCTCCTCAGTAGAAGGCATTTCCGTTGCCGCCACTGTTTGGGTTTCACAACACTTTCTTTTGACAGTGAGGTTGAAAATCTTGAAGGAGTGAGATATGGGTTAAAGTTTTTATAGGCGAACATATGGCACGGACAGACAGAACACTCAATCCGTCTCATTTAAAGGTCCTGAGGGAGATCCGCAGTTGCATTTTTCTCCATGCTTAGCTCCGATTCGTCCTGTCCTGGGAACTTATACTCGTGATTGATTGGGGAAGGTTATTTTGGTCTGAGACAATGTTGTTGGGGCTTTTATTACAGGAAATGGAAGTCCACTGGAGACTGCGATGAGAACTTTTCAGCGTTGGTTTGCTCGTACAATGTCTGGGACTCAGTGCTGCAGAGAGGCCACAACAATACACCCTTGAATACTAATGTGTTTAAAGTTTATGAGTGGGAGTCTTGCATTAGAAAAAAGGCCACAGGATTTGCTGAGGCATTTAGTTTTACCAATCTCAGTTCTTGCAACCCAATGATGGGCAGCTTCCATGAAATCTGCCATTCGCTCTTTATGTAATTTTGGGTGAGGGCGAGTGATGTAGTGACAAATAAAAAGGTCGGTAAACTGTGCCTTCCAGTTGATGATCATCACAAGGCAAACAACCACCAATATACACATAAACTATACTTTCAGAAATGCATTAAAGGTGCAGTAAGTCAGATTTTATTGTCCCATAGTACAAACTGACCACAATATCTCTCTGAGGGTTTGAAAGGGTTGTTGATCAGTACCAGTGACTTGATGATTATTTCACCAGGCACTGAGCTTTCTGGCTACAAAAACTCAGTTTCCGGCCCATACTTTGTTTTGGAACAAAAACTGGAACACAAACTAAACTAGTTTCTGCCGGATCTCTGCTCTAATTAGCTTGCTTATTTGCTTCTATTGTGAAAATGTGACTGTGTATGATGAAATGTGATTGTGTATTTATGTCAATTACAGGCCACCATAAGCTGTGCCAGAGATCTGTCATTGGTCACTGATAGAGGTTGATAAAAGTCATAGATTACTTGCCCCTTTAAACTATGTTCTTTTTCCTCATAAGATCCTATCCTCACTTACTATAACGTATACTGAATGTATGTTCAGGTTTACGTCAGCCTTAAAAGGCAGGTAAACCCTGCTCCGCAAAGGAAACGTGGGTAATCTGAGTTTAGGTGGGTTTATCCTCCATTAAATCGCTGGTAAACACTAGCAAAAGATTGTTGCATTTTTCTTGTCTTGCATTGGTTCATTGGAGTAATCACTGCCTCCTAATTATCAGCATGTCTGCATGTTAATGGGGCCTTGTTGTTGGTTTCAGGGAGTTTCTGATGGTGGTCGCCTGGCTGATTACAGGGATAAGGCCCGGATGTTTTCACCATCACAACAGGGGACAGCAAAGTAATCACAGGGGTGTAATTAACTGAAATTGGTTATATCATCTTAAAGCCTTTTACTTGTAGTCCCCCTTACAGCATCCTTGTGTGTGTGTGTGTGTTTGTGCGTGTGTGCGATAAACATAGTGATACTGCCATTGCTGTTGGCACTGCTGCAGACCCCCATGCGGGATAGCTGAATATTTTGCTTCAAGACTGCTCAGGAATGCCTTTGAAAGACCCCCTCTGAATATCTAACTGCTAATTTGTTTAAGAGGAACAGGAGAATGTGAGAGAAACATCAGTTAGACCTGTCTGCACAAGTTGATTTCATCCAGCAGTAGACTGGTATAATTCAGCAGTGCTGGGCAGACTAAAGGTGGTCCTACACCCCTGAGTGCAAATTCTTTGTAGGTACACCTTCAAGCTGTTGGGAAGTGTCTGGCTCTGTAATTACACTGGCTGGAATGCAATAGGTTTCCTGTATAACAGCGTTGTTCCTGTCCAACACAAAGATGAAGAAGTATTAACCTGCCAAAATACTTCTTGAAATTTGAGTGGGAGCATTGCCATTCTATTAAATATATTCCAAACCTGACTATAGAAATCAATATAATGAAGTATGAAGTGCGCAAATACTAATGAAAAGGGGATGTCTAAGTCCCCTGCCTAATGTTTCCTCACTGGCCGATGACTGAATCCTCCCAGACTCCTTCCCTCCTCTCATCACTGCTCTGCACAGGTCAGCAGTGTCACTGTTTTTCTTTGTAAAGAAGGCCCAGGCACAGAGAAGACGTGACTTTCTTCAGTCCATGGAGTTTATATTCTACTCTTAGAAACAAGCAAGAGGACATGCTGCATTTTGTCCAAAATTCAACAAACCCACCAAAAATATCAGTTACCAATCACTGAGACTCTGTGAAGAGCCTGATGATTCTGAATTGGAGAGGCTTTCTAAAGCTTGCCTGCCATTTATCTGATGGCACTACAAACAAGGCTAATAAAAAAGACAGTAAGCATAAATTGTTAACTATACCTCACCCCCAGTTGTAAATATTTAACTCTCACAAGGGGCATCTCAGTGTGCACACTGTGCCCCGCTCTGAGTGGACCCAAGGTCAGGAGGGACAGATAGTGACATAAGACTCACTGGGAGGCAGACTGAAGGTCTTGACTGCACAGCCTTCTCTCTCAGATGATAATCTATTTATTCTTTTCCCAATAACTTCAACTAAAAAAGTTACATTAGTATCAATAGTTTGAGTGTCAGGTCTCTCAAGTCCACATTTTAAGTGTCTTTCAAATTCCAAAAGTGGAATATTGTTTTACCAAAATGTGTTTTGACTTAATACCCAATATAGATGGACTACTTTTGATGATAAAATGTAAAGACTTGTTTTCTCACAAAAAGTTGTTTATAACACTTAATATATTTATCTTGTGTTTATAATAAATTTCGCCCTAAAAGTTTCAGACTTTTTCCCATTCGTTATAATGGAAACAAAGGTGTTATCTTTGCTGGCAGAGTTTCATGACAATAGGCCTATACTGTATGCTGATTCCTGATTCTCAAGCACTCATTTGGCATTTCTGTCGTGTATTCAAGCTCCTTCTCTTCCATTTAACAATATAGTTTTTCTATTGTAGCCTATATGCTATCATATCTGGACTGGCAAACAGAAGCCCTTGACGCACTGATGCAAGTGGGTCATCCAGTGTCATCCAGTCATCTCAGGGCAACAGTCAGAGGGGCAGCTTTATTTTAACACCTTTAACATATACCAAGATAATATTCACATATTAGATCCCCTTACAACCAGGAATATAGTGTAAGGTAAAAGTCAGTTTACCCTCCTTTTTACGCTGACATAAATCTCTATGACATAACTGATGTTAACATGAAGATATGGTCTTTTAAGGGAATAAACTGAATCGAAATTTATTGTGGTTGTTTCCTAGGCTCACAGTTTACCTTCTCATTTACCACTGCACCCCTGCTTTTAACTTCAAACTATGGGGATCAGTGAAGTTTTAGGGAATAGGGAATACACGGAAGGGCATCAGGGTGTTTTTTCTCACCTTAGAAAGAAGTAGTAGGAGTTGTTCTCGGTGACACTGTAGGAGAAACAGGGGAAATAGCCCAGGCCGGTGACATTAAACCTGGAGCCGGCGGGCACCTCCAGCATGCTGCCCCACGCCTGGTCGCACAGCAGCTCGATCTCGGCGGAAAACAGCAGGTCGGTGTCGTGCTGCCACGGCAGGTAGTTGTACACGCTGTACGACTCCTTGTGCAATGCCAGCACCTTGGCGAAGACTATGATCTCGGCCAGCTCGGCACGGCACGCTTCTGTCTGCGGTCTCCAGTCGTGGGGCAACTGGCATCCCCGACCCCCATCAGGACCGGCCGCTGCCAGAAGTAACGCCAAAATAATCCACATGATAAAATGGTGATAGGGTGACTGCGTGAGTGAGCCGCACCGGAACGTTTATGCTGGTGATGGATGGATGCAGGAATTAAGAGTCACCAAACTGCAGGGTTTCTACTCCATACGCCTGCACGCATACAATGCAAAACTGAGATTACTCAATTTATAACCACACTAGGATGATTTTAAGATGTTTAATATAACGGAGAAGGTCTAGTTGCCAAGTTGTCTTGCTGTCTGCCGTCAGTCCTCCCTCCTCCGATCACACTGCTGTGATCGGACTGGATCAGACCATACACTTCACCAGCATCCCCTGCACAAACTTTGCCTCGCACCTTTCAGATGAGACCAAGGGGAGCAATTTAGGCCTTTGTGTCGAATTTCCAATTTAAAGTCTATCGAAAAATAAAAAAATCCAAGGTCCAACGTTGTGAGATTAGGTGACATCAATGTAATCAAAATAAAAATGCCTTGAAGTATATAACCAACAATAAAATGCCAAATTAAAGGCAAATTAGAAAATATGGTTATGAAAGATCATTGGCGGCCCCTAGTGGTGATGCAAGGAGACGCAGGAGTCATAGTGGAATAGGCTGGTGATTCAGATTCAGATTCAGAAGACTTTATTCATCCCTGGGGGAAATTATTTCACAATTTCTCAAATTCAGATTAAAAAGTAAGAAGTAAGAAATATATTAGTAGAGTAGAATAAAGTGCAAAGTACCAGTGCAAAATACAAATAAAATAATAATATAAAATTAAATTATAAAAAATACAATAAAAAATACAATAAAATCCAGGATTAATAAAAGGTTAAAGGTGACCAGTGTGACATTGGATAATGTAATACTATTGCACAAGCATGAAGTGAGCACAATACATACTGCACATGAGCAGGTGATTATTGCAGTCAAAGTGCCCTAACTAACCGTTCGCCCACAAATACTATCTGTAAGCGGCTGTGTGAACGTCCAGACCAGTTCCCAGCAGCGCTGGTAACGCTAGGTGACTCGCTATCGTTTTCCGCTCTCTATGCTTCCCATTTCAACAAAAACAGCTATCTTTTTCTTTTTTGGAAAGGGCTATTACACTTTTACTCAGATGCTTAAAAACACAATTCCTCAAACATTGTCCACATTAACTGAAAGGCAAACCCAACAACAGATTTATATGTTTAGTGTGCCTCTCATTCAGGGTTAAGCAGGGTGGATGCATGCTTGCCAACAATGACCTCGATCCGGGTCCTGAGGTTGAAGGGGCATCTCTCCAGTCACTAAACCACCCTTAACAAGATTACTACAATCATATACATGCTCCATTCCCAACACTGCACTTCTACCACAGTCCCACCTGAGTATTAAACTTGAACACATGTACAATGTAAGCTTACAAGTGCTGTTAATACTAAATTGTATTGTAATTTCAGATGATGCTGATGGGATCAGAACTGTGAAACAAACTAATCTCCTCCTCCTATAGGCCCGACTGTTTTGGGACTATCAACAGACTGTATCTACTATATACATATACAGTATACTGTATATCTATATACACACTGTCTTGCACATTCAAGATTACACAAATGCGCCTCTAGGTGGCAGCGTCATCAAGCTGCAAGGCCTATAGGCCTAGAATCCTTGTTTGTGCATATAGACCAAAGTCAGTATTGCCTGTTGCTTCTGAATTCAAATTACATTGTCCTGAAAGGGAAGACTGATAATTGTTTATAGACAGGGTTTAAAATAAAAATACATAATAAATCACCACATCATATTACATCAGTTTTATGACACTGTGACACCAAATTCAAATTCAATGTCAGTTTCAAATTAGTTGAAGAATTTTAAGATGCCCTTTTCACTATTGGGAAAGTCACTCTCACAGTTTGTATCTGTTCCAGATCACTTTAAAATTGTTTATCACTTTAAAATTGTTGGCCTAATCAGTAAAATAATCCACTGGTTCACACATTCTTTGTTACCTTTGTCTTCATGTGATTGCAAAATTTCTAACATATGCTGGCCATGGGCTAACAGGGCCAGTGGCGCAATGGGTGGTGCATCTGACATCACTGAGTCATAGCTCACTATATTGCACAAAAACTTGCTCATCAGTGCATTTGCCAGTAATTCATGGTTTCCAACTGCTGTGGCTTCAAAAGGTAGTATCTACAGTTCTCAGGTTAAACCTATTTTGGAGGAGGAAATTAGAATTGTGATCCCTTCAGCATCATCTGTCATTTCTCTGTCTCTCTCTCACTCATTCCCCCACTCACATTTGCTCTCTCCCCTTTTCTCAGCACAAACACACACACTCCCCGCTGTCCCCTGGGGAATGTTGTTGAGATGGAGGTGGGCGTGGTGATTCCTCAGGTAACACCAAGTGCCAGGAGCCATTAGGGGCACAACACTGTAGTGTGTGAGAGAGTATAGTGAGGATATGGCTGCACCACTGCTGACTGTGATGCTCATGATCAGCTACATCTGTGAGGGAAGTAAGTCATGCAGCCTTTTCTCTACACACACTTGGAAATGACACACCTGCCCACAACTATGTCTCTGATGTTTCAACGCATCAGCTGCCATCTGGTAAAATAATGCATTTGTGTTACCTGTTTGTTTAATAGCACTGCTGAGAAAATCGACAGCGGCTGACTTCCTTCGGCCAATGAGAGAGAAGCGCGCATCAGAGTGTTTTCCTGAAGGCTGCAGTACAGAGATCAACGAGACAGAGGAGCTGATGGAAGCTGACGCAGGCAATGTGAGTTCTGTTATGATTTCACCTGTCGTTATTTGTATTGTACTTCACATTCAGTGCCAATAAAGGATCACCTAAGGCAGAAATGCATGCACCCGAAAACAGATTTTACAGATGTTATTCCTAAGTTATACCTCAGTGTTTGTGGACACACACAACTCTCACTCCTAGAAACTAGAGATCCGAGGGTGTAAGTTGTGCTGTCATCAGGATCTCTGGAAATGCTGCATTAATAATAAATAGTAGACTAATTCTTTGGAGACATGTAGTATTTGTTTGAGGCTCTACATCCAAATGAGCTTTATTTTATTATAGTGCTACCAATGATCAACTAGAAATTATGTCCATATCCTGTGGGTAAAAACCACTCTGAGTGTTTTCAGCATCCGCAAATTCCCAATCCCCATCAGCGAAGGAGCTTCAGGATTAGTTTCCTGTTGTGATCATCAGAGAGTCTTGGCTCTCTTGTCTTTAGGTTTGGAAGAGACTTTCTTCTAGACTTCACAGCCCAAGGACATAGCAATAATATATTAATTATTTTCTGGTTTGGTAGTCCCTTTAAACTCATTCTAAGTCAAGATTTTTACTAAACAACACTGAAAAATATAACTCAATTTTTGGTTATTTTCATGTTTTAACTTCAACTGAAGGATTGCATGGTCCTCTATAGAATGAGGAAATTCTACAAAAATGCAAATTTGCAAAATTGTCAAGCTAAAAACAAGGCTGTTTTTCTTAGTTCTTAAAAAGTTTACATTTTGGAGATACAAGGTTTTCATCCGACACCAGCGATACATAGAGCTCAAATAAGAATTTTGATTATTTTAGGAATTGTTCATACTGAAAATCTTTTGTGTAAGTTCTAATTTTTCAAAACAAAAGTAAATGTCAGTAATCACAGACAATGTCAACAGGAGGATTCTATTTAAAATTGGCCATGGCTCTTTTTGGGCACAGAGAGAGATTTTATCCAAGTGAAACTAAACAACATGAATAAAGACCACTTCCAGAAAATCTGTGTCATTGCATGGACTTAGTGTTGAGAAGCGCTCCTGTGTTCGACAGGGATAAAGTGTAACCTAATCGAGCAAGTCACTGAGGCGTTTACCATCACTGTGCTCTGACATACCAGGCTTGCAATCTGAAGACAAAGTGAAGCCAGGCCATTAACATTGACTTTGTTACTTAGTGCACCTGCTGCAAATATCAGATGACTAGCATGAAAGCCAGCAGAGATGTGGAATGTGATCAACTAGGATTTCAGTCATACTATAGGACATTTAAGTATATGCTGTTCCTTTGTTCTGGATTAAGTCCAGGTATAAACCATTTTCTCATCAATGGAGACCTCCACTGAAAAACATAGTACACAGATACTATTTGAAATCAGAGCCTATATTGTGGTGTATTATGCACTTAGTTTAGATTAAATAATGATTGAATATAACAACTCATTTACAGGAGGAGAGTTCAAACCTGCAGTATACTGGAGGTGCCCAGCAAGTAGTGAACTCAGTAAGTTGTGACAAACATGGTTTGGAAATACAATTATTTTTGTATGCATGAAGTTTATGTTTAAAGCCAGTGCAACACACCCACCTGCCTAAAAACACCTTTGTCTTGCTGTAGCAGCGCCCTGGAAGTGAAGCTGCAGTGGATGAAGGATCTGGGATGTAGCCAAGAGGCAGAGAACAAGAGGACAAGGCTGATGTTGGGTTGAGGGAAACTTTCCCAAAAGCATCCTAGCACCAAACTTAACTTTGTTTAACTGTCTGTGGAAAACAGAGACATTGGTGCTAAAATGCTTTGGGGGAAATTGGATAATCTGATCATGAACAATATGATGTTAAAATTAATTATTTGTTTTGATAATTCATGCAAACTCGGCCTTTCATAATCATCTCTTAATCACTGGTGATGAAGTATGCAACCTTTGAATGCAGGAATTATAAAATTGTAAGGGTGATTTGATGTAAGAATGAACCGAATATCATGCCTTTTCCTGTCTTTTCGGTGGAAATCTTAAAATGCTTGATGATATAAACAACATTGTTAATTTGTTACTTCCAGTCACTACTGTTGTATTTTAGGTATAATACTTAATTAGCCATTAAGTTGGAAATAGAAAAAGTAGGTCTTCATTCTTTTAGTCTAAAATACAATTGTGACTATCTTGTTGACACTTTATTGTGCTTCAATACAGGCCCATATCCAAATGTATACAAAAGGATATTTTTCATTTTGTCAAGAGTTTGATAAGTACATTACTATTTTGTTCATTTTGTATTATTTTAAAACTAGCATATATTAGACCTTTCATGATTCTTATGTACACGTTAAGTCCAGACTAACAGTATCTCTAAAGTGAGTAGACCTTTTAATAAACATTTCAATAAAAGCATATTGTATCCATGTTTGCTCAGTTTGTTTCATTTTGTTTTAAATGGCACATATCTTAAAAAGCATGTTTCTTCACTGACTGCCCTCAAAAGGTTTTAATTCTGAACCAAACTGAGAACTGACAGGATCGTTTCCTATTACTTTGATTTGTACCTATTACGTAAATCTGTATTGTTATAGGCTACTGTTGCACATGTATTTGAGTCCATCATCCAAACAAACTACTGGTTGAAACGGGGATTAGGATTAGTAAAGTTAACCACACTGATTAGCCAAAAGATAATCGTAATTTTTATTACATGCAGCGATTTTCCTGGTGAAACAACTCACTGATTGGCAGGGGGAAATAGCACAGCCTGCATCCTGACCACTAAAATCATCGTTGCTTTCAAGTGTCAAGCGTGTTTTTGAGTGTGTTGACTCTGCATGTGCTCACAGACAAAGAATATCATTGTCCTCCATGTAGATTTTATTTACTCTACAAGTTAACTCATAAACAGGACTTTCCACACACACACACACACACACACACACACACACACACACACACACACACACACACGCATGCACGCACACGCACACACACACACACACACACACACACACACACACACACACACACTTCATACTTCCTCTGAAGAGGGTTTTCAATTAGCCTAAATATACATTTCTTGCCACTAGGATTTTGTCAGTTAATTTGGTACAACACGTCCCGAGTTAATATTCGTAACTGTTAAATATACATTTTAATGTTTTTTGTTCCCATGTCACATGCTGATCACGGGCTTTGCCTTTTTTTGACCCACATAGCTATTAGTGGAGTTTGTTTGCCTAGATCAGTGGTTCTCAACGTGGGGTCCGGGGACCACCAGGGGTCCTTGAGGGGGTTCCAGAGGGTCCCCACCAAATGGATGAATTGTTAAACTTAAGCATTATTTTATTTACGAGAAGTGAACACAATTAGACAATGTAGAAGAATGACTATTTTGGTCATATTTTAACTGTTATCGCTCTGCCTACAATACAGATAGTCATTGAATTCTGGACAAAATCTTATCTAACAATAAAAATATTCTCAGATTTGGGTTCAAGAGACAAAATCTCATGAAATGGGGGTCCGTGGCCCTAACGTGTACTAATTTAGGGGTCCTTGACATGAAAAAGGTTGAGGCAATGAATGGTCAGGGGTGAAAATACACATACAAGACCATAACTCATATATTTAAATGGATAATTTAACGTTGTGACATATTTTCAATTATCAGTTCCCCTTTTTGTCAGAAAGTCTGTTGTTTTGTAGTTCGACAGGCTGCACATGCTACTGTTTCTTTAATGCTGCCTTCAGGTGCTCCTCATAAGCTCCTACTGTAGAATGTTCAAATCATAAATACGACTTCAAGCGTTCTCAGTCGAAAATAATAACAAAATGGACCATGTAATAGAAGCAGTTTTTAATAGATGTTGTTTTATTTTAGAAATCAAGGAGTCTGTGCCACAGCAACAGAACGAAGAGGAGAAACGCTCATTGACCATATAATTGATATTGTACATAATGTATTTGCTAAAAGTTATTCCATACACCATCTTACTGTCACATCTCGGCAAATCGAGTATCGTAGCCCACTTTCCTAGCTGTATTTTGTCGGGTCGTTCTTTTATGTTACGGTTGCCGTGCGATCATATCTTCATTCCCGACAGCACAGGAAGTCAGCGTAATACCCAACGGCAGGAACGGCTTGACACCATTAGCCTAGCCTGCAAACCAGAAACAGCGGTGGACATCGCTTTAGGACATTTCAATTAACTATGTAAGTCCATCATGCATTTACCCAAAGTTATTAAAATCATATGTAGCTAGGTAATCGGTTAAACTTCTCTATGCCTCGTCCTTCAAGTAGTTTGGTTAAATTGGATTACAGAAAAAGCAAACAACGCCCAAAACTTTGCTAGCATGCAACAAGTGGTGGCACAGTTAACAAAGTTAACGTTAACGTAAAGCGGCTAGGTTAGCTAATGCATTAGCTTTCGAGCTTTTCACAGTTTTGGTAACTTCATGTAACGCTAGCCAAGTCAGCGTTTTACTGCTAACTAGTTAGCGAAAACAGAACAGACGTGACAGGCTCGCTTACAGCTGCCAAAACACGACTAAGTTGGACAACAATCATAATGCTAGGAGCCGTTGTTGCTCAGAAGCTAGCTAGCCCAACAACAGGCCAAATATTCCTCCAGCTGGGGTTTATGTTAGCGCTACGTTATTCAGTCCTGGATTGTGGTTAAAATACCAGGCAATGTAAAGCCATTGTAATAATTGTAAGTATCCTTGCATTTGTAGTAAAGTACAGGTAACGGTAACATGTCTGTATAAAACAGGAAATGATAGCTAGCTGTGGGTTGTCTACAGCTGAAGAAGAAAAACAAATCAGGATTTCAATCAACAAGTGGTTCCAGATTGGGAAGTATAGATAATTTTCAAAATCATTATCTAACCATCTTCTTCTATCATTATAAACTGTGTAACTTAAGATTCGTATTTTATGATATGCAGCAAACATAATGCCGTTAGGACCCATTCATCAAGACTGTTGCTCAAGGGAAAATCATTATAGGGAAAACTTCTTCTCTAATACAATTACTCATGTAAATCCTATGACTTTGGACCGTTCACTTTACATCTGTGAACGTGAATAATTTTTCCACAGCTAGAGACATGAGAGAAGAGACTTTCCTGATGTCACCAAGAGATAAGTCTTGGAGCTGCTGTATTCACAGTGAAATGGACTGGTTCATAGTTGTTGGAATTGTAGTCAATTAAAGCTAATTTGATTATACACGCTAAAACATTCTATGTGTCCACAAAGTCAATTCATTTTAAATTGAGAAACTCAAAGTTATGTTACTTGAGGACATCATAATTTAAGTATAAGGGGCTTTGCAGTTAGAAGTCTTGGAAGTCCATTGGCAAATTGGCCATGCGAAACAATAGCAAAATGTGTAACAATCAGGCTACAAAATGAGAGACATCTGAAAAAGATACAAGTTGCAGGTGTGCATCCATACAGTGATATTATAGTTAAAAGTGAATGCTAACAACAGCTGACCAGATTACTATAGTGACCATGCTAACAAAAAAGATGACATTATCTGAACACACAGTTGGTCAGATGAGCAGGGCTCAACACTAGTATTTTTTCACTGGCTCAGAAGGCAAAAGTGAAAATAACCATTTTTTCCAAATTGGCCTACTTAAATTTATGAAAAAGTGGAAATTAATGTTGGCAAATCAGCTACGCCTGCTTTGCCGGCTCTTGTCGTGGGCATCCAGAATGTGTTTACAGTAATTGTTAGTACATTTAAAAATCAATTGGCTGGATTTGCTTTTGTTGGAGATTGTCTACAAAGGATAGAAAACATTCTAGAAATTGATTTATCATTTTCATCCTCAGGAAACGTTTGCTTCCACAACAGATGAACCAGCCTTTTACTTCATACTTGTAATTCCAAGTAGGCCTAGTTGCTACCATTTCCGCTTCACACAACTCTGACTAACTCTAACTGACCAGTCAATTGACCCAAGTCAACATCTTCCTGGCCCTAGGCCTTTGGGCAGTCCGTACTGTTGAACCCTGATCAGTGACTAAATGAGAAAAGTCCCTGGCAAAAAATGGCACATGCTGAGACAAATGAGTGGTAAGTTTAGGAGTGCAATTGGCTACTCTCAGCTGTTATTGGTCAAGAGCTGTGGGCCTCCAATATGGCTGCCAGAGGGCACGTTATATCACCTGAAAGCCCTCTTTTGGGTTAGGGTTTGTAACTTCAAGAGAGATTTGTTCATGTTCACCAATATTGACTTAACTCTCTAAGAACTTATGAATAACATGAATTGTTTTTATTTTGGCCTTTAATATAGGACTAGGAGTCTTCCAAAGCTCACCATAGGTTGCTGCTTGTTTTTAGTGTTCAGTGTAGTGAGAGACACTGGTGTTCATGTGACAAATGGGGATTTGTTCTACTATTGGTGTCATAGCTTATGCTTATGTGGGATAAATTGTTCAGTAAAGAATAAAAGTGTACAAATTGGACAGTAAGAAGGCTTCAGGCCATTTTGCAAGCATTCCAAGTCACATGTACTCTATCACTTTGGTTTGGGTGTTGTCAGTATCTGCCTGTTGGCAGGATTTACGTCATGGATCGTATTCTTCATGAAAAAAAGGAGGTTAGGATTACATGATATCAGTGTACATCAGTGCAGATTCCATCTAGTTGACTGAGATGTGCTCCTGTTTTTGTATTTTAAACACAGACAAGTTGTGTATTCAACATTAACTGACACAGACTAGGACTTTAAGTGAACTATATTGTCTCATTCATAGGTTTAGGCTATAGTTAGGTGGGAAATTAGCAGCAGCCGCCAGCCAAATTCTGGTAAATTTAGGCTCTCTCTGTGATGTTTATATACTCTCCTAGCCAACTTGCAGTCTGGCAAGGGGCTGCCAAGTTTCGGGATGAACCAGCCACTGTGTTTGTTGGACAAATTAGTTTGTTTTCAGCCCTGGCTATACTGCAGTGTATAACAGGACTTGTCATAAATTTTGATACAGAGCTAAAGTATCATAGTCTGCTCCTGTATCTGATTGTATGTTATCTGGTCCATGGTCAATAGCTAGTTTCTCTGTTAAATCCCTATTTAGCTTAAATAGTAATGCAACAGTTATGTTTGTAACTTCATTTGGCCTTTGGAAAGAAAGAGGAAATTTAGCTGGAGAGAATAGAAGGAAGTGTGTCCTTTGAGACTGCAGCGTTCTGCATCCTCACCCGCCAGTGTCCGCTGACTAGTATTGTTTTGAAAGAAATACACTTCTAACATGTGAGCATGTGATATAATTTTCTTTGAATTGGTCCAATCTGAATCAAAGAGGTGCCCTCCAGCTCTACCATGAGAGATTTAACGGTTTAACAGTGTGTGCGTACTGAGTACTGGTCAGGTCAGTTTAGCTGTGGCTTAGGGGACAGTGTGGTTGGCAGCCTCATGCGAGATGAGAGGTGACACGGGGCAGATCTAGTCAACAGTAGAGTGTTAAGAGATTCCTATGCTCTGCTGTATCATTACACTTTCACCACTCTCTGGTTTTCTGGTCATTTAGCCCTTGCTTTTGTTCCATTTTTTCTACCATTTTTTTTGTTCCATTTTTTCTGTTTACTAAAAAGGCATAATAAAATAGCTTGCCCTACACTTGCTTTTCCATTTGGGTGATAGCTCGCCACCTACCTCCTGTGTTGCAGGGAAAGATGAGCTTACCTGAAAGGTTTTGAACATAGTGTGTGGAATGTGTGTGTGTTTGCATTTGAGTGAGTATGCATGGGTGTGCCTGCTTGCTGTGTGCAAAAGCATTTTTGCATGTACCTGTAGAGGAAAAGGAGGGATCCTTGTCCATCTAGAGTTCTCTTGACTACTTTCTATGTGAGCTGAGTCAGTAGCACTAAGTATATACTGGAAGCCATCACACTAATCACTTAGCCTATACTGAGTCACACACTTGTCTAATCCCTACATTTGGCCTAACCACCTTCAACTCACCCTCCCAATTTCAACTATGCTATCCATTTTCTTTCCTAGGGCAATGCTGTCTCTAGCCAGAAGGTGGCAGCAACAAACCACTGTAGCAAACAGGGCTATTGGGACAAGGGTGCAAATTTAGTCTAACAATGCCAAGTTGATACTGTCCTTATGAAGAACAATCTTCCCAAGTTGTCATGGAGGGAAAGAATGTAAGAAGAACACAAGCACAGAGAAGCATCCTTACAGTTTGAGTTTGGCTGTGAGCTTGATGTTGCATGCAAGACTCACAGCTGTTCATTTTCCCATCTGTTTCACTCAGCTCTGTACTATAGACTGTTGCACTATGATGCATTGTGAATCCTCCGTTCTCATGTTCTTTTGATTTGGAATCATAATTCAGCCATTAGATATAACATCAGGTATGCGTCATGGCAAACACAAGAATGCACAAAAACTTAGGCCTATAGAAGGAGTATTCCTCTGCTGTTTCTTTACATAGTCAGAATGTAGCTTATCATGATTTTGATCCTAGACTCATACCACACCAAATATTGAAAACTGAATCAAAGTACATAACATAATAATCAATAATTTGAAAATATAGCAATCAAAACGGCAGACTTAATAATAATTTAAAAAAAGACCATTGAAGGTGGATGAAGCTACTGCTTCTAGCCTAATCCTGATTATTATGGTGGTTGTTCTTGTAACATTGGCTTCTTAATTAATAATTAATAAAATGTGTACCTGTAGCCTACAGGCAATTAAACATAAATGCATGTGACTATATTTATTTATATCATAATTGTATAATTTAGGTCTGGACTAATTGTTGCTGCCCTGAATCCCTGGAGTATAAATCAAGTTGTACATAAGAAAAAAAACTGAAAGTTGTTGAAGGCTAATTTTTTGACATTTCTTTTTTCCATGTTTTTTCCAGAAATGTATGGAAAAAAGCTCTGTCAATAGCTCTGTGTGCATTCATCTGTTATTTTACAATGGCCTTGAATGTGACTCGGGCAATCAAAACTGAGGACCAGAACTATCTGTTTTATGGCAATAAATCACGCCCTATTATAGTAAAGTGTTTCATCATAACTTTGGTTAGACTACAGTGCAATAAAAATGGATGTGTGCAACTGCTGTTAGACTGTTTGCTTCCACTTTTTAATAGTCTAGGCTTCCAGCAATACAAATACATTGTGAGGTTAGTACAATTACAGGAAGTGCAGTGGATCCCTGCAAGTTCATGATGTGAATCTTTTTTTTATTTTTATTTTTATTTTTTTTTGCAACTGTTGATCATATGTGTATTAATAATAGTTTTTGATGGGGGATTAAGTTACTTGAGATGCAAAGTAAATTTCAGAGACATTTGACATGAGGCTAATATCTTATCTCATCATTCTACCAGGTCTACCGTCGGTCCAGAAGGTTCTGGCATGGCGCCGGGAAACCGCCGCTTGCAGCAGACCCAGGCCCAGGTGGATGAGGTACGGTGCCTTTAACCTTGATTACTGACCCCCAAGGTCCAGGTAACATTGTTTTAACCTGGGGCTGGGCGATATGGCCAAAAATATTATCACAATGTATTTTGAGTTTGAAGAGTATTCTGCTTAGGACTAAACCATGAAGAAACCAGAAAGTTAATTATTTCAACATTCAAATTGACTCAACAAGGCAATACAAACCAAGCTATAACATAGGCTTCTTATATTACTCAGCAAAAAATAGGCATGTAAGTAAAACAAAGGGAGGAAATTAACTCCTACAGTGTGATTCCTGTCACATTTAAATGCATAAGTTTCAAACATCTCTTTCGCAAATATATATAACTGTTGCTTGGCCCAAGGCCCATCTGTCCACCAAATCTAATGGATCTGTTTTTGAGATATCCTTCTGACAGACAGACAGACAAACAAACAGGGCGATAACAACCAACTTTACACAAATTAAAAATAAACATGTTGTGGAACTTAAACTAGTTGCACAGAGGCATTGGCAATTTCCTGTTTCTCTTAAACGCATGATTGTTTCTTAGGCTGAACTCCAGCATTGCTGGCAGTCGAAGGACCACCAACAGGTTGGCTAGTGTTCAAGGGACAACTGAGGCTAGCAAGATAACGCAAACTCATACTGTCTGTGTGCTCTGTGGGATGGTACCTTACGATGGAAGAGGTTGGCGGTGTTTCCAGTCATGGTTAATGCAAGCCGTCAACATTTTTTGCATAGAGTGTTGCTCTGTGGTTTTCAGACTTGAGATAGCCAAACCCTTTCCATATGATAGAGGTTCTCTGACCTTTCTTCGCCAAAATCTCTTTGCCTTTAGAGGCTACTCCTTTGTGGTCGCTGTCATTGTTGCTTTCCTTCTCCAGCCTGCTCATTTTATGTCTTGCTAATTTAGATTCACTTATCACCATTTATTGTATTATCTTCTCCGGTAACTCAACAAGCATGGCCACTCTGTCATGTTGTTGAGAGTGGGTGTGTACCTCAGCAACATGCAAGCTTATTTTTGCTGTCTGATTGGCTGTTGGTGTTATGCTTGTCTACGCCCCGAAGGCTATTACTGCTAAGTGATTGGCTGGTTGTGTAGTGCGTCTGTGCCCCAAGCCTGTTTTTGTTTGCGTGATTAGCTGTTTGTATTGCACGTTTCTGTGTAGGTTGAGAAAAATGGGTGCCATAAATTATAGAAGTTTATCATCATTATTGTGACAAATTGAAATAATTATCAAGATCGTTTTATCGGCCAGCTCATACTACCCTGTGACCCAGACCCTGGTCCTTATTTTCCCCAGACTACCTACAAACTAGCAGTTCAGTCAGTACCCACTAGCTTCAGATCTGGAACAGGTAGTTGGGTAGAGAAGGAATTGGAATGGAAAGAATGAAAACCAAATCAGAGCCAGACCAAAAATTTTCCCTTTACCTCCCTCTGCCAGTCCCTTGTTAAGCCTACGCAGTCGCTTTCTGGCTCTTATATAATCACTGGCAGAGGCCTGTCAGCAATGTTACTGTTATAAGCAGGATGTGCTCTGTCCATGAGTCTGTATAGTTGCCAGGACTAATATGGATACATGCAGAGATATAGCCTATATTGATTACACACATACATGTAGGTTCAGACACACATTCTTTAGAAAGAGCAACTTCAAGACACACCGTTAACCACCTTTCCCAAAGTTCCTCATTCTCTCACCTAACCCCCTTTTCGCTTATCATTGAACTCCACCCTTATGCCTCTCTTTCCTCTCTCCCTCATCCACTCTGTGTGACAGCCTTGCCCCGTGGCTTGATGTCTGTCTCTAGCAGAGACTTACATAATCCCTGGCAGTGTCATGAAGCACCACAATCTTTAATCAGTAGCAGCAAGCTAGTTCTCTGCCGCCAGGTATCGGTTTACATGCCAGAGTACATTCACAGAAACCCAGTGTGTTCTTCTCCTTTACTGTGAGACTATTCAACAAAAAACATAATGTCAGAAAAAAATGGCTGCCAACTTTTCGCTCTTCCTCTGGCCTCTTTCTCAATCCCATCCGCTGTTCTCCCTCTCTCTTTCTCAGTTGAGGATAGCCCCTCCTACACAGAACTTTAACCTCAGCATGTCACACAAAGCTTCTGATTGGCTGCCAGGTGCTTATGTAATCACCATCTCTATGGTTATGTAAGACCCACATGGACCCACACACTCCTCGTCCCCGCCCTGCTGTTCTGTCTGAGAGGAGGGGCAATAGCCGGGTTTGTGGATCAGTGGAACATATGGGTTATATGTATCTTGTAAGAGTGTGTGTGTGTGTCTGTCTGTCTGTCTCCGGGCAAATTCGGTTGTTATTAAACTGAGGTGTGTGTCTCATTGTGTGATTCTGCTTAGCAGAATCTGTTACGCAGATGACACACAGTTATATGACACGCAGTTATATGTCCCTCTTCAAACCAACAACCCAGCAGCCTTGATAATCTGTTTGCCTGCCTCAGTGATGTTAACTGTTGGCTGTCCCAAAACGTTTTAAAATTCAACGACGATAAGTCTGAGGTCATAGTCGTTGGTCCCACTAATTCTACCAGCCTGCTTCACAGTAAGCTTGGTTCCCTGACCAAAAACATTAAGCAATCTGCTAGAAATCTTGGGGTTATTTTTGATGCAGATCTCTGTTTTGATGCTCAAGTGAAAAATGTTGTCCAGTAATGCTTTTTTCAACTAAAAAAAATCTCCAAAATCAGATAATTCCTGTCTCCTACTGATTTACATAAGGTCATACATGCATTTATTTTCTCCCACCTCGAATACTGCAATGCACTTTATGCCGGCATCAGTCAGAGCTCCCTTCACCGACTCCAACTGGTACAGAACGCTGCTGCCTGGATTTTAACTGGCACTAAGAGATATGAACATATTACTCCGGTACTTGCCAACTTATACTGGCTGCCTGTTGTATTCCGCATTGATTTTAAAATTCTACTTATCACTTTTAAAGCATTAAATGGCCTTGCTCCAAATTACATCAAGAACTTATTAACCCCCTATGTGCCTGGGCGTTCACTTAGATCGGTGGATAGGGCTCTGCTGGTTATTCCTAGGTCTCGGCTAGTGACCAAAGGTGACCGGGCCTTTGCTGTTAGAGCCCCCAAACTGTGGAACAGTCTGCTTATCGAGATCAGACAGGCAACATCTTTAGTGTCTTTTAAATCTCTTCTTAAAACATTCTTTTATCGGAAAGCTTTTATGAATGTTTGATATGTTGCTGTGTTTTATTATCCCACTTTTGACAGTCTATATTTTTGGGTAACTTCATTTTATTCCCCTCTGTTTCATTATCTCTGTTTGTTTTTCTTTTGTTTTTAATTGTTGTTTTTTAATTCTTTTTGTTAAGCACTTTGTAACTTTGTTAAGAAAAGTGCTATATAAATAAAGTTTTATTATTATTATAAGGTGTTGTCTTCCTCCGCTGAGGGCTTTGTTATGTAACATCATTGAGGTTATTTTAGACCTACAGCATTGTTGTCCTCATGCTGTGTTTGTATTGATGCATCGCCAATCTATTTTTCTCTGTTCTCTATTAATTCTAGGAGAATAGCTTAAACGCCCCATGTAATGAAAAACATTTTTTTTTTTACCTTTTTGCCAATGTTGCTGGACTTAATGTTCACCTATTCACCTATCAGGCCAAAAAAATTAAAAATATATAAAAAATTAACTGACCATCTCTTTCCAGCAAGCAGCACATTTCTGTTGATGACTCATCCTGCACTCAGGGGCGTATACAAAAATTTCATCCAATTAAATTTTGATACGTTGGAATTATTCTCCCCACCCCCCGCTATATTTTTCTAGCATGCAAGCTAAGTTCAGCTAGCAACATGGGAGGAAGGTGTGTCTTTGGCTGCACTTCACCTAAAACTCTTTTCCTAGACGGGGGGGGCGATGGAGGCGGAGAATATTCCTCCACAACTGACTGCTGTCCATGTTTGATCTGAGCGGGTTTGACGTTGACACAACCACTTCCTCGATATTCAAAGCCCATTCAAGTCCCTCCTGTTGACGCTTCCTGCCATAACTTTTGTTTCATTTGGAAATACATCAATACACGGAAGCACATCATGCTCTCCATGCCACTTCATGGGGTCTTTAATATCAGACCCTGGCTAAGATGAAACAAAACTAATTCAGGTGGGGATTTATGTATACTGTTTGAGTTCTAGTCAGCATTGCCCAATGTTTGGATGCTTACACCAAGGGACAGAAAAGTAAGTAAAGTGATGACATTAAATCAGGCAGCTCTATGACACATGGTCCATTGTATTTGTGTGTGTGTAGGTGGTGGACATTATGCGTGTCAATGTGGACAAAGTGCTGGAGCGTGACCAGAAGCTGTCTGAGCTGGATGACAGAGCAGACGCACTGCAGGCCGGAGCCTCCCAGTTCGAGACCAGCGCCGCCAAGCTCAAGAGGAAGTACTGGTGGAAGAACTGCAAGGTGCCTAAACACATGCAACAACAACAATATGGCCCACAAAACACACACTTTTCCCCATTGTAAATTAAAATATGTCTAACTGAACTGACCTATAACTGAACCGACCTATACCAAGGGCTGGGTACCGAATGTCGATACACTGGCACAGACCGCATCAGGTTTGGTACCACCAAGTCCAGCTAGACGCACAGTAGTTCCTTAAAGTTAGACTTAGAAGTAATACTTATAGGCTATGCGGTCTGGATCATTTATTAACATCACTGACATGCAATGCAACATTACTGAATTACTTTACCAACGTTGTCATGCAATAATAATCCCATCTGGACAGGGATATGTTCATTCTGGACAGGATAAAATTCCTGTGGTTTTGAGATAAAAAATAACCAATCACCAGACCTCCCCTGGTGGTACTCATGCAGTATGGAGAGGGGGAAATCCGGGACAAAGCACCAAATCTGGGGACTATCTGGAAAAACAGGAATGTCTGGCCACCCTAAACTAGCATGGTAATCACATTAAAAGTTAACATATTAATATACAGGAAAAACTGTAAAAACCTTTTTTTTTTTAGTATTCTCCATTTGACAAATGCTGAGCCAATATTAATCCAGTGCGGGGACGTTCCTGCACCATTTCTTAGTTGTACGTGGAGGATCAGTAGATGTAGAGTCTGACATCCTTACGGCTAACATTTTCTTTTTACATGGTCAGTTTCCAACTTCACTTTTGCCATCTCTGCCACCACAGGTGTCCTGCCCCCCTGCTTACTTATACACTCACCTGGAGCTGTTGCACTTCGCCCCACCACCCCCTCCACAACACAGGGGCTTATTCATAAAACTTAATGGCAGGTCGCGTGATGTTAGGGGCATGTACTGTCACAGTAGGGTGTTTTCTCATTCCTAAACGTGAAATACCGGGTCGTTATTAGCGTTAATGTTTTCCCCGTACTCCACCTGCTTTAGTCAGATGGTATATTGTAGAAATTAATATTAACTAATGAAAATAAATTTCAATTTATTTAAAAAGTCAATGGATAAAGTTACATTGTGTCCCAGTGCATTAATTATCATTGGACACACGTGAAAGTGTTTAATATATATGACTCACACTGGCTTTGCAATTATTAATTTCTGAAGTCTTCTCTGCTGTTCTGACACGTCTTTGTGGTCCATTGCACTGACACACAGGTTAAATATGTAAAGCTTAATTGACATGTTGGTTTTGATTGGCTGTCACCCGGCTACAGCTGAGGATAGACAGCGGTAATCTGGCTCATTCACAGCTGTGGTGAATTTATGAATTGACACGTGTAGCACTGATTTGCTGTGCTTTTGTCCCTTGCAGATGTGGGCCATCCTGATAGCTGTCATAATTATCATCGTGGTCATCATCGTTAGTGAGTACAAAAACCTGTGGTTAGAAGTTTGGAGATTGGCTTTGCTTGTTTCAGGATTGTAACACTATTTGAAGTGGATTAGTTTTACTGGGGGATATCCTGTAAGGTCGATTTTATTTGCAGTGTGTGTAATTCCAGAGGACCAGTTGTACAGGATAAAGGATCTCTGATTTCCCTCAGATTACTGCTCATAACCCGTATGTAAAACATCATGATCTGCACGTCCACTTTTTGTCATGAGGATTGTTGAAAACATCAGATAATTTGCCTTGTTTTTTTACTGTCCAAAATTTCGGACATGGCAGATTGGTGCTAGATTAAAAGTACAGATGCCGTTGGTAATAATTACAGTTACAATACGTCCCCCAGTAAAACTAATCCAGTTCAAATAAGTCTTATATCTAAATATGCGTACTAATCTACCCCTTCCTTCATTCTCAGTTTGGAATTATTCGTAAAGCAGTAGCAACAGGAAGAGGAGGAGTGGAGGAAATGATGAAGAAGAGGAGAGGAGCAAAGTAATTAATATCTCAGTGGAAGAGGTCATATGGTTACTGCCTACTGAGCTCCACACCAACTTTCTCTCCTGCAAGGGGTCTTCATTCCTAGTCCTGGATTACTGTGTGTATGTGTGTGTGTGTGTGTGTGTGTACACAGGTGGGTCTGTTTTAAAAAGGGTTGTCACAATACCACGATTTTACCCTGCAGGACTATACCATAACAAGTATCACAAATGCAACTAGAATCACAATGCCATGCCACGTGCCAAAGAATACAGAAAACTACTCGTACAGGAACAGGTTGATAAGTTAACTTGGAAAGTAAACCGGTTCTTCAGGGTGGAGTTTAACTTCTTTCCTAGTAAAGATTTTAATCATTTGACACCATGATGTTTTAGTAACATTGAGGTATTGTGCAACCTAGGTTCCAGCCTATCTACTGTATGATAGTATGGGTATAATCAGCTGAGACTGTATGACAGAGCATATATATATATATATATATACACACACACACACACACACACACACACGCTTTGGCCTTGGGACTAGAAGTGAAGAATACTGTTGTGAACTCTCCTCAACATGTATTTTCTTTTTTATGTTTTTATTAAATAGCCATTGATTTTGTGTGCCAGGCTAAGACAAGTGCCTTTGTGATATGCTGTTTGTTTTTGTTAGTCTTCACTGTAGCAGTAATCCTACATATCAAGTAAGTGATCCCCCTTTCCAACACATATACACACTCACTCTTCAGTTTCCCACCGATATTTTGGTCAAATCTTAAATAATTTCTGTATAATCGTAAAAACATGCTTGTGAAATATTTTGTGAATGGTTACAGTTGACCTGTGAATGGTGGGATAAAACGGCCTATTTTATTTATGCACAAAGTGGAATACTGATTGCGTTCTGTGTATAAAATGTGAGGTTTTACATTGAATAATGAGGCTTTTCATTGGCCACCTCACGTGAAAAAGCTTACCAGGGACAGGATATTGAATCATTACCACCTGATCATAACTGTCCATGGCCATCCTCCTTTGAGGCCGGATTTGCTGTACAGTATAAGATAGTATAAGCTTGCTTTTAGAGATCTACCTATGCTCCCTTACAGCCTCACAAGGGCTATAGAGAAACTGTCTTGTACCAAGTTTGCCTTTGATTGTGAATGATATCCAAGCACAAAACGGTAAGAAGATATAGCTTTAGATAGCTGCCTTAATTAAGTTTCTCCATTGGAGAACAGCCAAAATATACCCAAACCTTATGATACATTTATCCCAGCCAGTCTAACAATAGTGCCTCTGAATGCTCTCTGTCCACGCAAATATAGGGCAGCTTGCTTTGGACAGATGAGCTTATTCATCTTTAATAAAGTCTGGTGTGTCTCTCCACACTGGCACTTATTCCATCACTAAGTCTAATGCTATTTTAATTTGATTTATGTTGAAATTTCTTTTTTTTCCCCCATTAATAAAAACTTTGTGTCAACTAGTATTAGTAGCGCTAATCTTAGGAGAGACTATATTGTGTTTTTTTGTGTTGATCTGTGTGTGGGGGGGTGCTTACTATAGGCAGTACTGCTGCTGAGCATCGTGGGTGTTTGAGTTTGGAGGAGAGATTTCAATAGGCAAAGTCAGTGTGTAATACAACATACCAACACTGGATGATTGCATACCCTGCTGTTGCTTACAACTTATTAAAAGTATATACATAAAGAAAACTATTGAAAACTTTTTGGGAGTACTTTGCCTCTATGGGTTTGATTTTAGTCCCTCCAGGTTTTCACTTTTTCTGTGATTATTACGACCAAAACTCTTGATTTTACATTTTGCAGCAGTTTGCAAGGCAACTAGCAGTTTTTTGTGTTAATTTACCATCAAAGTGCCATGGATGACTTAGATAACTAGCTGTGATTGTTGAAATTAAATTAACACTAACTCAAGTATGGATCCCTTCCAGTGACGCCTTTTAATAGAATATAGATGTAATTGTAGCCACAAAAAAAAGGTCTTTTATTCTGCAATATTTACAAAGGCATCTCAAAAGGATTTCACAGGCCCAGTGGTCCCGGGCCACACTTTTATCACAGATGTATGGAATTGTCATCATCTTCTCCTGTCTACACCAGAAATGTTAGACCCAGTAACTGCCAAGCCTTGCCTATGTCTACCTTCTCATCAGAGTGTATATTGGAAATAAGTGCAATTCTACTCTGGCCCTAAATGCCTTTTGCTTGAATAAAACTGATTTAACTTTTATCACAAAGCCTTGTCTGTGAGTTTGTTTTTTCATCTGTGACAGAATGGGTGTCAGAGGATTCTCTTCCCACAGCAACTGAGGAGCTCAATGTCTCACAACCAATCTTTGTCCATTTTAATAGAAATCAAAGTTATCCGTGTTTCCTCCATTGGAGTCTGATATAGCTGTACCTCCTCCTCCCTGGTCCGAGGACAAGCTCCAGTGTGATGCCCAGACTGCTGAACAGGTTATTGACTGTCAGCTGTCCTCCACCAAGGAACTGCTTGACACCAAGGCAAAGAAAAGGTCGTAAAAGGTTGTGACCAAACCAGTTATTTTATGAACCCAGTTACACTGATCCTAGTTATTTGTTCCAAAAACATTCCACCAGGAGAAGGGTAGCGATCTGTTTTAACCAGTTGCCAGTACCTGTTGCCTCAATAGCTTCCTCCTGTGTGCTGTCGACCTATTTGACAAGCCCCTTGAGACCCAGCAGCACCTACAAACCTACACAATATGAGGACTCCTCACCGCTGAATAGAGCTTTCTATAAACCTTGCCACTGTCGCTATTAACATGGTATTTCTTCTTATCCAAACAAGCACTACTACAATGCCTGCATTGTATTTCATGTGTATTTCAGTTCTTTACATCCAGCACATGACACTTTTCAGTCACAGTTCTGCAAATGTGCATAATTCTTTGTAATATATATATATATATTTTTGCCATACTTTATATTTATGTCTATACTTGCAGTGATACTGTATGCCACACTGCTTGTATGGACACAGCTACAGAAATTTGAAAGTATATGTGCAGTGATATCTATAGTCTACTCTGCATAATATGTATTGAATTGTCCTTTTAAATGTGTGTGAGGTCATATTGTTCTTGTACTATCTGTGTCAGTATGTACTGTTACACCCTGTAAATAGTCATTATGTCACCCAGACAAATTATGGTCCTTTATTGTGCCTGGAAATTGCCTTTTCAATTTACAACTGTTCCACTCTTTTATGTCGGTTTCAGTTTCTGGAGTTGGATCATTGTTCTTGCCCTACCCCTACTCTACTCATTTTAAAGTCAGGTAGATATTACTCCATATCAAACACAATGTATAATATATTTTTGTTTGTTTGTTTTGGGAATTTTATCTAAATGTAAATTGCATTGTGACATTCCGTTTGGGAGATCATTAATTAATCAGAACTAAATGTTACAATTGTACATTTTAACAGATCTCCCCCCAATCGGACCATTCATTTATCCAGTAGTTGTGTGAAAGCAAAGAGCTTTCTGATGCGTCTGTACTTGCGTATGTAAGTACAGATGCACACGTTAAATTTTGACGTGTGCATTTTGGCCGTCTAATGACAATTTCCCGTGTTAACAGGGGTATTTTGAACGCGTTCATTTTGGCCATCTAAACGCGGCCATTTCTTCCGTGTTAACGCGGGTATTTTGAACGCGTTTATTTTTTACGCGGTCCATTTCGCCTTGTTAAGGCGTATTTTCCCAGACGGTTTTGTCCCCAATGGCTTTCGATAAAAACGAGTGCCTTGTTTTCTCCCTATTGCATAACATGGAGATCCACGTGAATCCCCTACCACCGGGGTCTAGACACGCCCACTTTCAGACGCTGTGCCCAATCATATGACAAATGCAAATTTCATCTGTCCAATCGGCATACGGTGGGCGTGGCTTATCAGCACCGGCCTCACGTTGCAGAAATGTGTCAAACGCTTCGGAATGGATGATGGTGTGCCAAACTGGGACATAATCAAAAGAACATACTTTTAGTACAATTCGACTATCCATTTGGCGGATTTTAGTTTCTTTGGGTTAAACACACTTGGATCAGAAGAGTTAAAGACTCCGGCTGAAGAACGAAGGATTGAAGTGGACTGACGTTAGCCATTAGGCTAACTATCCAAGCTAGCCAGCCACCTCGCGCACAGCACCAACGGACAGACAGCAGTGAATGTAAACAAATGAAATTCTATCATTGTCGTGTTTCGACTTGTTTTGTTTAGTTTTAGTATGTTGTTTTTGAGTTTGAAATTCGTGGGTATAGATTGCTTGTTATCTTCAAACAGTCAAGTGTGTCCTGGCTGTCAGTATTACTGGTGCTAACAGTTAGCTAACTAACAGTATATCTGTCATTGTGGGGGCCTAGTAAACCAGGGGGCTTAATCTAGCGATTCCGCGCTGGACTGACAAGCGAGTTAGTAGCATTGCTATAGCAAGATGACTAATGTTACTCTGACAGGTCTGCAGTGCACGAACGACAAATGTGATGATCATACTAATACACCAGGCAGTAAAATGGCCGTGTACATATTTGCAGATGGCCAGCTAACCGTAACTGGTACAAATTACTCTTTTTTTACTACCAGGCCTTACACACGGCTCTATTCTGTGTTTATAATATGTGTCAAATGTCATGTGCAGTGGGCCAGATATGTGGCGATACACGAAAACAATCACTAATTTATGGTTGCTTATGTTAGTGTATAGCAGCTGTGTCTGTATGTTTTAGTGAAGAGCGATGGAGTAAAACGTGTGAGTGTCAGGGTGAGGGTAAAGTGGGCTCTGCTTGACTGGCTTAAGTTACACACTAAGCTATGCTGTGGCTTGGGTCGCTGGGTTCATGTGGGGAGGGGGCGCTGACCTGTAAGTGAGTGTCAGGGTTGTTTTGAATAGGAGCGGATCATATGCAGTTGCTCACAAGTGTAAGAGGCTTGCTTTCTTCAGTGGATGGCAATAATTCAAACAGTCAGTATATCTGTGCATAGTTTTTTTTTCTTCTGTTTATCCTCGATGTTAAACAATCGGCTTGTACAGCTATATTTTACTGTAGTTACAAGCTGACCAGGTTTTTATGGTGACCTATATATCTTGGAGCACCTGTAGACTAGTTTAACTATCTGCTGTGTGTACCTCACCCCATGGATACTGAACCTGTAGTCAGAGGTCAGCAAGTTCAGGTTCACTGAAATCCCTGGCCCCTTACCTATTTTTTTTTTTTACCCCAGAAGACAACTTCAGGTGTAGATAGCTTGGTCTAAATGTTGCCACTCCTTGCTATGAAAGTCTTTGTACAGTATTGTGATTCATAACCTAATTTTATCGACCTGGGATCATGTATCCTGCCAAGCTTTGACTTCCGTCACTGCAGTCATTATGTGTGTGTGGTTGTTTGTTTGTGTTGTTTATGTATGCATGGATGGCTCAGCTAGGTTACATCCCAACTGAAACAGTTAACCACAAGACTGGAGTGTGTCTTTGTGGAGCTATTTGAGTTAGCAAAATCAACTCATTCATTGCTTTCATTCATTGTCAGTAGTCACATCCCCTTGGCTACCATTCAAGTAAACTGAAGCCAATATCAAAGAAGAAATAAGAATCTACCAAGCAAATATTTCAGAAACATTAGGAGATAGACACTTAATTTAGTAGGTCTATATCTATGTGTTTACAAACATTGCTTGGTCGTTCTTTGATTCCTTGTATAGCTGTTTCTCTTCATCTCTGCTGTTGCCATTTTGTACCTATTGTCCCATATTATTCAGTTACTTCTCTTCAACTGTCATGAGTCATCTTTTCCTCTATTTCCCACCATTTTCCCCTACTTCGGTTGATTTTGTAGAGAACAACGTTGCTGAAGAGCTAAAGGGTGTAGCTCCCTACTTAACAGAAGCCCATCATAAGACTGCATTCCACTAGCAGACCAAGTAGGATTTGTTACTTATTTAGGCAGTGCCACTCAACTCGTACAATTTCAATTAAAATGTATGATTTTTGCAGAGTTTTGCATCTCTTTGCCATCCAAGACGATCTGTTTTTTCCATTCAGATAGGCTAAAGGAAATGTGGTTTTGGTACTGTAGTATTGACCAGACATTTTGTGTTGGCCCTGGCCATGGTAAGACCTACTTAGGCTTTCTGTGCAATGGTGTGGCTATTGTAAATTCCTATTCTGGCCTCCAGTGGCATATTTTACCACAAACCCAAGTGCAGCCAAGTTAGTTACACATGTCATCTGTGGTTGACTATAACTAAAGAACCAGGGCTTAAAGACCGGCCAGGTGCCGGATTTCCGGCATATGGACGTTTTAGATTCACAAACTATTTTCGACAACAACAAAAAAAACTCACTCCACGTTGTTTTTGAAACGTTTTATCCAATCATATTTAGCGAAGCAAAGCAATATTTGACATTTACCAATGGAATGCGAGCAAGTTTTTTTTTTAGCGATAGTTACAGCTGCCGCCCCAGCAGCAATGACAGACCTGAACGTGATCTGTTTTAAACAATTTACAATCGTCATTCAGCATAAAAATGTGGCATTGCTTTGGCTGTTCTCTACAGAGCTCCCCAGGGGTCACCTGGTAAGAAAAAAATAATTGATGTGGAAATCCATACGGGCACCGATTGGTAAACCGCGCACGGCTCCATGCGCACGGAATAGTAAACCGTGCGCATGGATTAGTAAACCGTGCCCTCGAATTAGTAATCAGTGCGCACGGAGTCCTAAACCATGCCCGCGGATTAGTAGACCGTGCACACGGATTTGTAATATGTATATTGATAACGTCAAACAGGGACACCACAGCGGTCCACAGAGTTGCATATACAATTTAATTAACATGCTTTTTCTACAAGCATGATTTATAGGGAGTAAATGGGTTTCATATCGGATCATAAATTAGACCTACTGATGTGATTAATCAATGGTTATGGTTCACATATGGTCTAGGTGCCTAATGGCTATTACAGCTCACTATATGTATGCCAAGCTGTGTGTAATGGCTCTGGCTCACTGTATATAGGCCTAAAAGTCCCTCTTTGATGTTACCATCGTGGATATTACAAATCTGTGTGCATGGTTTACTAATCCATGGGCACGGTTAAGCCCTGAAGAACTGTCCATGTTCTATACTTACATAACAGGAAAAAAAAGTTTGCAAACGATAGGACCTGCCCTCTTTAAACTTGTTAAAAAATAAATAAATAAATAAACCTAACCTCTTTCCCCTCTCACAAGTGGAAAGAGAGAAAGATAACATTGACTGTGGCATTGCCTTATCAGATCTGTTTTTGTGTTTTATAATTCTGCCAGGACTAGAACATCATCCATCCACCACAACAGTGATGTGTGCGTGCATCTGCACGTGTTGCGTTGTGGTGCTCCCACATGTGTAGTGCAGCCATGATGTCTTGAGTGTTGGTGAGGGTAGCTGTGTTCATACACTCCAAATTGAGCAAGCCTGTTATGTAATCCTGCAGTGACGACCGTGTACTCACTGGTGAGCGGCGCAGGCTGTTTTCACTTCCTCATCTATGTGCTTCTCTGTCTTTCCATCTCTGTCTGTCTCTCAATCTCATCTGTCTCTTGTCTCACTGCTATCTGTATGTGTTGGTAGCCACAGAGTGTGTGTGTGTGTGTTTGTCACTGATATTTGGATGGCTGGTAGAAGACTGGCCATAGCTCCAGATAGAACACTAGAGAAGGGTAATGGTAATCTGACAGGTGTTGTTGTAATATTATGATGTTGAGATCAGTTTCAGAAGAATACAACAAAACATGAACAATTTTGAAATAGAAATGCCAGTTTTGAGTTGAGACTAATATGGTAGGGGTTAGCCTAGTTTTTGGATCAGCTCTAGACATTGGATAAGCCAGCTCAGGAATCATCTGCCCTGCTGAAGTGTCCTTGAGCAACTCACTGAATCTCTACTAGCTCAAGGGAGCTGCTCTGTAGCTGAGCATGGATGGGGGGCAAGCGAAAAGAGTCATTATGCAATCAAGTATCACATTATTATTACATTATTATTAGCAGTTTGTTTTGAATGGCATCTGGCTGAGTTGCGACTGGTCTTGGCAGTATCGGTGGATGAAATGTGCCCATACGGGTAAATCATAGATGATGGAGCTGAGTCAAAAAGCAATGACTCAGTGTGACTGTCACATAGCCAAATAGTGTTAGGTAACATCACACCAGATTGTGTTTGTTCACAGTTGAGAACAATGTAAAAAAAACTAAATGTTTTATTACGACACAGCAGACTTTTATATATTATATGCCTACAAAAGACTTTCACAACATCTGAATTGATATATAAGACATAGTACTTACATCCACAATCTTCTCCCGGTCTAAGTAAAAAAAAAAAAAAAAACACTGAAGAGGCCATTCAAGAGGCACTTTAGGAAAACGTACTAGTGGAGCTTATTCAGATGCCTTGTGCAAGGAAAAGAAAATAATACCTAGATGTCGTCATTCATCTTAAGAATGTCAACGTAAACCCCTGACAATGTTTAGGGTGAAAAAAATGAAACTAACTAAAGATTAAACAAGCTTGTGCCTCAGGAAATTACCTCATTTACTTAATTTTGATCCTAGACTTAAAATGTTTGGAAAACCTTGCAAAAGTGAGATTGAGTTTTTTTTTTGTGGTAGGGGAGATGGTACTTAATGGCCAAACATGAGTTGTATAGATATTTTGAGGCTGTAAAAAGTTTAATTGTGCTATTAATGGTAGTAAACAATAGTGATGGCAATGAGCAATTGAGTTTTAGAGAACTATATCTTGACTTATGGGGTAAGGAATTTCCAAGCACATTTCCTTGCAAGAATTTGAAGGCCTTTTTGACCTTGTCCACCAGGTTCCAACCCATTGTATTGAATAACAAAATATCAGCCTATGAACCTTTGTGAGACCCTTTATGAGAGACAAAAACATGCTGGCCAAAAACAAATCATGCTGAATGTGGTGGTATGTCATTTGTGACAATTATTTCTTGAAAATGTATAAATTGTGAAATCATTTTCAGTCCCCATTAAGCCAATGCACAATGCTAAACCTGAGTGAAATGAAGACTGTAGATAGGTCTAGTCGCTAACTATTTAAGATCAATTAGATTTTTCTGTCCCATAGCACAAAATGACCATAATATATCTGTGGGCGTTTAATAGGGTTGTTGATCAATGCCAGTGACTCAAAGATTACTTTGGCAGGTGCTGAGAGTTCTGGCATTCAAAAACTCACTTTCCAGCCCCTACTCTGTGCTATGAGCAAATGGCCGGTATCATAACACATTTCATTCTCAAGCCATAAAAACAAATGACAAAGCAGTATTATTATTATAGTAATTTGCATTGTGATATATTACCTCTTCGCTAGTTGTTTCTGTTGGATCTCTACTGTAATGAACTAGCTTACTCATCTCTGTTGTGAAAATGTGACTCAAGTGTTTGTGTCAATTACAGTACCACCGTAAGCTGTGCCAGAGGCCTGTCACTAAGTCATAGATTGCTTAATCTTTCAATACAGCTCCTTTCTGCAATTCAGTTCTTTTGAGAATGTATTTTCTAATACAATCCTGTATTACTTGTGCTGTTATTGTTTCTCACTGTTTTTTTTCTTTTCCTCTCAATCCTACAGTGCTAAAGGCTGCGACTTAGGTCCAACATTCAGCACTGATTGGATGACTGCAAATTTACCTGCACCACGTGGAACATGGTCCCCGTTATGTGCATATGAAGGACCCTGTTGACTACCAAAATTGGATGAAATTCTGTTGATTGGTGACCAAAGCGCGGAGATGCCTGGAGGAGAAAGTGGTCCAGATGGGGAGGAGCCTGCGTTACCGTCGGCAACAGGAGAAGGTGGAAGGAGGGAGAAGGTATCGCCGAGGCAGCAGGGTGGAGGGGCGGGGCAGGAAGATGAGGAGATGACCAGCGGATCACATGATCTCTCTTCCTCAGCCCATCACAGTCCTGGCAGCACCACAGGATCCACATCAACCTCCACTAAGAGGTATATGGCTTTTTTTCCCCTCTTGATTCCATGCACCCTGACTTCTTGCATATCACGTCATTCCACACTGACCTGAGGTGCTGTGTCATCTCTCCCATTCCATCTCAAAAAGAACATAAGAAAGATTATTAGAATAGATGGAAGGACCATTGTACAATAAAATGCAACCAGCAGCACTTATTATAAGTTGATCAGAGTGAGGCAATGAGGGCCACTGTCCCACTGTGTAAGTTCCTGGACAAACAGAAAAACAACATTTGTCTTAAAATTGTGCTGAAACCTGTTTTCTCTCCTCCCATTCCTTCCGGCTCATCCTCCTGCAGTCTCCACAGCTCGCTGTCTGGTCAGGCAGGCCAGCACACTGAGGGCAGCAGTGGCAGGTAAGCTTGTACGTGTGTGTGTGTGTGTGTGTGTGTGTGTGTGTGTGTGTGTGTGTCTCTGTGTGTCTAAGCTTTACATTTTTAACAAGCACCAAATGCACTGTGTTGTATGCGTGGCCTAAATATCTCATCCTTATGGCACCTCCAACTGTGTGTGTACCAGTGAGAATGCAGATGCTGGCAGAGGACAGGCCCACAGAGAGGTGATGATGACAGTGGCCGAGATGAAGAAGAAGCTTCCGTCAGACAAACGCAGTCGCAGTAAAGCCAGCACTGTGGAGGCCTTACATTACGCACTCAACTGTGTCAAACAAGTGCAAGGTAACGTGACCAAATGCATGTCTGCTGCAGACTGACACTTTTCTGGCTCACTATCATAACAGTTTCAGTGACGCTAATTGCCAAGTCCTTTTCTCTCCGACTAGCCTGATGTCTTTTGGTTTCGTGTCAAAACCTAGACCTGAGGGATGAGCATGTGTGTTTCTGTTGTCTTCTGTAGCCAATAGTGAATACTACAAACTGCTGATGCATAACGGCCAGAAAGAGAGAGGAGACGCCACTGTTTGCACGCTGGACGAGTTGGAGAGAGTCACCTCTGAACACACCCTTAAGAACACGGTATGCAGACACACACACACACACACATACACTGCCAGTCAAAAGGTTGGACACACGCATTTTTGTTTGTTTTTACCATTTTTCACATTTTAGAATAATATTTAAGACATCAAAACTATGAAATAACACAAAAGGAATTATGCAGTGCCCAAAAAGGTGTTAAACAAATCAAAGTGATCTTATATTTTAGATTCTTTAAAGTAGCTGCCCCTTGCCTCGATGGAAAGGCAAAGGCTTTGGAAAGAAATTCATACATAGGCATCAACTTCACTATTTATATTTGTCAAGAAACAAATTTCAGTGGTAGTGTACAAACATACACACAACTCAAAGGAACTGATGGCATTATCACATCACTAAAAACTACATTCTGCCCTAATTCTTGCATACATTTTTTACTGAACACATGCACTCTCAGCTTTGCAGTCATGAGAACAAACCTTAGCTAGATGAGATATGTTGTGTGCAGTGGCTTCAATAGCTTTTCATGTTTCCTATTTGGAAGCCCTTTCAAGGCTCCATTACAGTTCAAACAGTCTCAAAAAAGCACTGCATCACTCAGGACAAACACTTTCATATGTATGCGCACGTGTGCATCGTTTGTTTTTTGCTTTATGCTTGGGCGGGCGTGTGTGGGTGGGTGTGTGTGTTTACTGCTGTTGTGTGTGTCTGTGACTTGGCTTGCTTGTGTGTGTGTGTCTCTCTCCATGTGCGTACGTACGTCTGTCCGTGTGTGTGTGTAGGATTCGTTCGTGGTGGTTTTTTCTCTGTCGAGTGGCCGTGTGCTGCACGCGTCGGAGCAGGCTCCCAGCATCCTGTGCTGCAAGAGGAAGTTCCTGGAGTCGGCCAAGTTTGTGGACCTGCTCTTCCACCAAGACGTCAACGTCTTCTACTCACACACAGCCCAGCCACACCTGCCACCCTGGAGCAATTCGCACACAGGTATGTTTGTACCGGGGTTATTATAGTTTTTGATTTTTTATTAGTTTTCATTTTATATAGTTGTCAATTTTTATTACACTTTCAGTTAAGTTTCACTTCGTTCTTTGATAGCAGTTCAGAACAGGTGTTTTGTATACGTTTGTGTATTGTGTAATACAAACAATAAATCATAAATTAAAAAATACATACATGCATTTTTAAATTTATCCTCAACTAATGTTGGAACTATTTGGTTTCATGCTGCACAAATGAACAACAATAATATAAATTCATGTAGCTCAAAATAATCCCAAATGGGACTCTCAAGTATTTGAGTCTTACAAACAGTGAGGCATTGGCAATGCTGGCGCTTCCTCTGAGACCTAGAGGTGCTCATGGGGCCTAAGAAGGGGGGATAAGCCTGTGGCATCGTTACCGTTCAGCAAAAATATTAGCCAAAAATTATCTACCCAAAATTCATTGTCTTTTTTACCCTACACATAAACAAAAAGACAAATCCTAAAAACATTTCACATATATATATATATATTTTTTTTTTAATTAGTAATTATTATTATTTAGTTTAGTTCAATCTTTCACAAAGTCTAGTTCGTTTTTAATCGTTTTTGTCTTAGTTTTAGTTTACCATGTTTACGTGAATGCGTGTGTGTGTGGGTGTGTGGGTGTGTGGGTGTGTGGGTGTGTGTGTGTGTGTGTGTGTGTATAGAGGCAGCTAACAAACCTTACTCTGCTCTCTCTACAGCGGCGGTTCTATTTGAGTGTGCCCAGGTCAAGTCCTTCTTCTGCAGAATCAGGTCAGTATTTGTTTAGTATTTATCTCTGTAGGGGTCATTTCAGATACTAGGCCCCCCATGATTCCATGATTCCGTGATTTTTCTTGGAAAATAGGTTGTCCACAGAAAAATAGAGAAGCCGTACAATCTTGCAGAACATCATCAGAAATGCCCTGCAATTACATATCTGTATCACTAGAGGGCAGTTGAGGGTCTCACATACAGCCTGAGTACCCCATGGGACCTTTTTATGACCCATACAGCCCAGAAAACCTCAATTAACAAATATTTCTGTAACACACTCTTACAGACAAAACTGGTAGCTGAATAGATTTGAATGTATCAATCACACACACACATTGTTCACACAATATCCAATGAAACCTCTAATTCTAATGTATGTTTTTAGGGGCGGGAAGGACCGTGAGGGTGAGATGCGTTACAACCCGTTCCGGATCACTCCCTACCTGCTGAAGGTGCAGGGAAGAGGGGCCAGAGGGGAGGAAGAGGAGCCGTGCTGTCTGGGACTGGCTGAACGCATCATCTCAGGATATGAGGGTATGAGTACCAGCACCGCAGACTGCACACGACACAAGAAGCCTTCCACTTTTTTAGGGATGTGATTTTCAGTTGTTTTGTTGTTGTTGTTTTTTGGACACACAACTCTGATTCATTTCTAATGGGAGATTACTGATTTCCTGCTATTTTCCAGGCATAATATGTCCCCACCGAGACCAGCTCTTTAATTATTCAGTACCTCAGTATACTCATGCTATGTATTATGCAGGAAGAAACATCCCATTGGCATACTGCTTTATCATAGTGCTGACGTTGGTATTATTCACTCCTGCAGCACCTCGGATCCCCATGGACAAACGTATCTTCACCACCACACACTCTCCAGGCTGTGTGTTCCTGGAAGTGGATGACAGGTCACCACACACACTTGCACATGCACAAACTGAACAGAATTGATGTCGAGCTATAAGATGCCAGTGTGTTGATCGAACTAACTTGATGGTGACTATCCACAGGGCTGTGCCGTTGCTAGGATACGTTCCTCAGGATCTGATTGGCACATCGTTGTTGACTTGTGTTCACCCTGAGGACCGCTCCCTCATTCTCTCTATGCACCGGAAGGGTAAGTGTTGTTTACAGTGGCCGACCAATCATTCAGGCTCTACTACAACTTCCACCCTCATCCTGTTGTTCTTACCCGCTCTCCTCTCACCATGTCTAGTGTTGAAGTATGCGGGCCAGCCTCCGTTTGAGCACACACCGGTGCGTCTGCGCTGTCAGAATGGAGACTACGTCACCCTGGACACCAGCTGGTCCAGCTTCATCAACCCTTGGAGCCGTAAGGTGGCCTTCATCATCGGACGGCACAAAGTCAGGACGTAAGGGACAGCGCACGCACACACACACACACACACACACACAAAGCATAATACACTAAGCATAACAATGGTTAAGTGTTTTATCTGCAACAAGTGCACTAGCCCTTTCTAGGTGCTCAGTTGGGGGGTTGGGGTGGTGGTTATGCATGATTGGAGTGAGCAAAATTGCGTTTACTTTTAAGACTCCAAAACTTGTTAACACCAAAGTGCTGTGGTAGGACAGTGTTGTTGTAACTAAGAGAATCACCAAACAAAATATTGAATTAATGTGTTGGCGTAGCCACTACAGTTAGAAAATCACCAACCTACTTCCTGGTATGTGGATGTACAGTGCACCAACCTAGCTCATGCTTGTTTGACTTCTGCCGCTCTGCCTTGTGTACGAGCGCACACTGTATTTACCTTACGCAGCGCTACTGGGGCTCTGCATACCATAATTCTCTTAAGCACTATGCATTGCAAAAAGTGTTACACATAATCCAACGAATACACAGAGCCAGGCTTTTATTGAGGTGCTCCTCCCTTCACTATTCTTTCAGATTTTCTAACAATATGTACAAAATGATGACATCCCTGTGCTGTTTGTCTTTGTCTCTAGGAGTCCGCTGAATGAGGATGTGTTTGCTGCTCGGACTAAAGAGGATTTTCCAGTCACCCATGAGGAGATAAAAGATCTGCAAGCCAAGATCTATAAGCTGTTCCTGCAGGTGACTACATGCATGTACATAGGTGTACTCCTTACACATGCATACACACACACACACACACACACACACACACACACACACATTTGCATGCATATTTTTCATGTTAAACATGCAAATGTTATAACACCTATAGGCTGGTTAGCTTACAGTGAGAGCAGCAATAGAATAATCTTCAATTCCTAAATCATCCACATGACAAACAGTCAATAGCAAGGAGTGGAAGATCAGAGCCATAGTGCCTTGAAAATAACAATAGAATAAGAGGAAAAACAATAGAACGTGTCATCTGATCTTTTGTTTTTCTTTTGGTGTGTGTGTGTGCGTCAGAGATTCTCCAGTACCTTCATCTGTTTGTGTTTCTCCTCCACAGCCGGTCCATAACAATGGCTCCAGTGGTTACGGCAGTTTGGGAAGCAACGGCTCCCATGAGCACTACATCAGTGTAGCTTCTTCCAGTGACAGCAATGGCAACCTGTGGGAGGATTCACACCGCGAACCGGTGAGACTTCACAGTAACATCACTGGCCAGAAGGCCACACGTTGGCACAATTAAATAACACTGCTGGCAAAGTTAATCATGCTGATACTGTGTGTGCACATGCTTGCTTGCAGATGACTCTGCAGCAGATCTGTGCTGATGTGAACAGAGTCAAGAGTTGGGGCCAGCAGGCGTACCTGGATTCCAGAAACAAAATGACTTCTCTGGGCAAACCTGCCACAGGTAATGCAGCACCGCACATACTACATTATTGCTGAAACATGTGCATGTACCTTCACTCATCACATCCTCACAAACTTTAATACATTTTGCAGCCTGACAAAACATTTTAAAAACATTATTTATCCAGGGAAAGTGAGCATTCTTGGCTAAAATTGCCCTTTGTTCCCCCAGCACCTCTGCGCCCCCCAGCCTCCAACGCCAGGGCCAGAGATCGTGAGGAAAGCAGGAAGCAAACACACATTCCCTCCTATCAGCAGATCAACTGTGTGGACAACATTATCAGGTGTGTGGAGATAGCATCATCTTTTCACTCTCAGTTTATTAACTCTATGCTTGAGCATCTAATCCCTGTCATACTATTTATTGTTTGTTTGTGTGTGTGCTTGTGGTGGTTGTGTGTCCCAGATATCTGGAGAGCTGTACAGGTCCGGCTCTTAAGCGCAAGAGTGAATCTCATTCCCTGGCTACTTCTTCCTCCTCATCTTCTACCTCAGAAGACGACAAGCCTACTGGAGCCACAGAAACCGCTCAGGCCAGCTCAGATGGTAGTACACACACACACACACACACACCTATCATATTCCCACTTTCACGAACATCATTTGATAGACCTTCTTCATGCAGCCTTACATTTATACCCTTCGTCTGAAATTGAAAATGTTTTCCGTTTGCATCAACGTATCAGTCCAATATCATGTGGGGAAAGTATTGCAATATTCCTTCCAACAGCAACATCATCTGTTCCTTGTCTTCTTTTTTCTCTGTGTCCAGTGGTGGTGTTGGACAGTCAGGTGTCGGTGGGCTCTACGGCAGCAGCAGTAGTTGGAGCGCCTCTGACAGACATCACCATGTCCACTAAGGCCATGAGCGTGGTCTCTGTCACCAGCCAGTGCTCCTACAGCAGCACCATAGTCCATGTGCCACAGCCTGAGTCAGGTACAGGATACCACACAAACCTTCCTGTACATGTGTTATGTCCATCTGTGTATCTGATAATATGAATCACTAATGATGCACTCTTGCATCTGCTCTGTAGTTATGTGGAAAGCTGGTGATGCATATTTTTCACACCCTGCATATATGCTGTGAATTCATAGATCTTTAAACTTCAAACATCTGCTAACATAAAAATCTGTCAATAGTCAACGTAGCGAGAATGCTTTCAATTATTATTTTATTTATTATAGCTTGTGATTTCTTTTTGAGGAATTAGTAGAGTTACTGCTCAGGTAAGGTCTGTAATCTCACTTTTGAAAGTGTTGAGAATCTCATTCCCTTTTCTTCCTTGATGCCTTCCCCCCAGAGGTGACAGCGCTAGAGGATGCGCCGATGGGCAGTGAGCCTGCTGACCCTGCCCCAACCCCCGCCCGTCCAGCCCCGAGCCCCGCCCCTAGCCCCGCCGCAGAGGAACTACGTTTAGTGGGCCTCACCAAGGAGGTGCTGTCAGCTCACACCCAGAAGGAGGAGCAGGAATATGTGGATCGTTTCCGCCATCGCATCCTCCAGAGCCCCTACAGTTCCTATCTACAGCAGGACAACAGCTCCATGGCCCACTCCCACCACCCAGGTCTGTGTGTGTGTATTTCAAAGCATGATATTTCACTGACAATTGTTTTGATACTACATCTGTGTGGAGATTTTTAGAGAGGCAACAAGTTTTGTGAATTCTGATACATTGGTAAGTTTCGTGGAGCTCATTCTGCAGCCGGTATCCATCTCACCCCAGGCGACTACATCATGCGTCCATTGAGCGCTGGTGGGTGGAACCGCTCTCGGACAGGGAAGCCTAGACACAAGCGGCCCAAACCGCAGGATTCATCAGACAGCTACGCCTCCCCACCTGGACCCCCTCGCCGTCTCCCCAACTCCTCCTGGCCCTCCTCGGAGTCCTCCCAGCCCCAGATGGGGGTGCCCTACAGCCAAATGTCCTCACTCCAGACGCCGTACTTCCCCATGATGGGGACCCAGCCTGGCCTGGAGCAGCCAGAACCACAACAGCCGCCAGGAGTGACTCCCATGGAGCCGCAGCCTCCTGACCAATCCCAGCCCAACTACAACTTCAACATCATGCAGCCTGCTCAGAACCTGCCAGGCATGCAGTCAGTCCAGATGCAGCCCATCCAGAACCTGCAGAATATCCAGAACTTTCACAGCCTGCAGCCCATGGCCCCAGCCCAGAGCATCAACCCTTACATGGCCCCAGTCATGGCTGTCATCCTACCCAACTACCCAACTTTCACCCCGGGTTACCCGTCCATTTATCCGCCATCCGCTCCGTCTATGCTGCCCCAGGCACCCTTTACCATGGCAGGCTTTGCCCCCGGCGCTGCCCCCTTTCCCCCGCTCCAGCCCCAGTTCCAGGCCCAGCCTGGGCCCCACCCTCAGGCTTCCTCAGGCCCTCTGCTTTGCTCACCCAGAGCCAGCTCCTCTGTGGGGGAAGAGGAAGAGGCAGCTGAGCCTCGGGCTTTGTTCTCCAGCTCTCGCTCAAGTTCTCCCCTTCAACTCAACCTTCTGCAGGAGGAGCTGCCCAAACCCAGTGAAGGGCAGAGCAGCACTGGGCACAACCACGCTGAGAGCCTGCATGAACCACACGTTGAGGGGGTGAGTCAGCTCTCACCTGTCAACCTTCACTGCATGTGTCCACCATTTTATTATTTGTTATTCTTAATCAAGAAATGAAAAAAATAATATAAGAGCACCGCCATTCAAAAGTTTTACACTTGTATAACTTGTATAGTAGGTCTGACTGTTAACCTTTGCCTTGGTCAGGGCGATGTCCCTAGTGTGTCTGGAAACCACGATACCCAGTCCACATCCAGTGAGCTGCTTGACCTGCTGCTGCAGGAAGACGCCAGGTCGGGGACCGGCTCCAATGCCTCGGGGTCTGGGTCAGGGGAGTCTGGTGGCTCCCTGGGATCGGGATCTGGCTCCGGCTCCAATGGAACCTCCACCTCACTCACAGGTAGGAAGGAAAACACACACACACACACACTTGCTGTGTCTGTGAAACATCTTCATGGTTGACACAGCCTAATACTGGATTGGCTTTTTTACTTGTCACACATTCTCTCCCATACACTACTGACTCTTGTCCCTATGCTTTATACTTAATTTTGATCAAGTTCAACTTTATTGTCATTCCACCTTGCACAGAAATCCAAAACCTTTTCTTGGGGTCACGGTGTCTTCCAAACAATAGTACACTGAAAATAAAATGGTGCACACAAGGACAATATAAGACAAAACAACAGTGCAATGTGTTGTTAACAATAGTAGTGTGAAGTAACTGATGCATAGCTCTCGCTGGGTTACAGGCAGCAGCAACAGCAGTAAATACTTTGCCAGCAACGACTCATCAGACACATCACACAAAGCCCGTAAGAGCCAGGAGGCAGCAGCAGAGCACCAACACAGCTTCGAAACTCGTGTGGAGAATTCCCTGTGGAGCATGATCCAGCACACCCCTGAGCCTGTCATGATGACATACCAGATCCATCCCAGGTACACACACCAACACCGCTCCGCTCTTTTCAAAATCGTTCCCTTGTACTAATTTAGATGCACATGACCAATCTTCCTTGAAAAACCAAAAACTACCTTATTAGCATACTGTGTAAATATGAAGCTCTACACTGCAAAAGTCATTTAAAGTCAAGTATTGATTCCTAAAATCTTGTTTTCCTTAAAACAAGTGAAAGAAAATTTGCCAATGGGGTGAGTCAATTTCACTTGTTTCCAATGGAGTCTCACTTGTTTTGAGAATTTTCTTAAAGTGAAAGTATCTTGAAATTAGGCAGATCACTGCACAAGATACTGTGGTAACACTTTCCTTTACTAGGTATTAACCTGTATATTAACCTATGGAAAAGTATTGCAAGTACACAATATCACTGTGTAGGTACTTGATAAAAATCTCCTGACATAATGTACTTTTAATGAAGCCGTTTGAATGGTGTGTTTCACTGTTGTAAGTACATAATGTATTAGGGAGTACCTACACAGTAATATTGTGTACTTACTTTTCCATCGATTAATACACTGGAATAAGGCCATAGTAAAGTTAAGGGTTACCGATAATGTTGCTTGATTCAAGAACAATCGTAAACAAGGTGATTTGGAAACAAGTGAAAATATCTCACCCAATTGGCAGATTTTCTTAACTTGTTTTAAGAAAAAATAAGACTTTGAGACACAATACTCGACTAAATTACTTAAGATGGATATTTTTTGGGTACTCCAATCCTACATTTCTCAACGCGGCCTTTTTATTCTGTATCCTGTGTTTTGTTTCCCCCAGGGACCAGAACGAGGTGTTGGCAGAGGACATGGAGAAGCTGCGTGTGCTTCAGCCCCTCCAGCCCTGGTTCAGCCAGGAGCAGAGAGAGGAGCTGGCCCAAGTCCACCCCTGGATCCAACAGCACACTATCCCACAGGAGATAGACACGCAGGTGGGGAACACACACATACATACAAACAAATACACATCTTCATGCTCACCTGAACACACGTCTAATGTGTTTTTGTGTCTCTCAGGGTTGTGTGAGCTGCAGCTCAGCGGCAGGGATGGCCCACTCCCCCCACCCTCCTGCTCCCGACAGCTCCTCCCCTTTGGAAAGCCCCAAGCAGGACTCCTGTCCTACACTGGACACCTGATAGACCTGTAACTTAGGGGGACATCCAACCAGCCCTGCTGGAAACCTAATTTCCCACCATGCATCTCTCCTGACCAATCCGAAGGAGCGGGTCCCTTTCTCTTAGTTTGAAGTTTGACACACATATTACACAATGTAAATGTATCAGAGGCTGGACCAGGGTGCGAGAGACAGAGGAGACGAGAGAGACGGGCATATTCACTGGCAGGTCTCTGTCAGTCAGCCTAATGTGACCGCCTTTATTGGACCATAAATATTATACCTCTCTTCTCATTGTGTGTATAGCCCCAGTAGGGGTTGGTTTGTATTTGAGTACAAGACTGACCAGAGCCTCTGGCACTTTGAACCGCAAGATGCTCAATATGGGAAGAGGGTCCCATGGACACTGAACATGAGCTTTGTGTATACAAACCCAGTCTTGAGGGATGCGTGTCACTGGGTGACGGTACAAACTGTTGGACAGAGTACCAGGACAGAGCTGGCCCTGATTCAGTACCAGAACACACACCGGACTCTTCTCCTACAATGACATGGGGTACAGCTTATGTGTGTGTCATATGAGCGCCTTTGACAAAATAGGCACTTACCATGGTTGACACATGGCGGATTCTTCGACGGACACCAAGACAAAGACGCATTTCTGCTGCTTTCTGTTTATAATGTTCAAATTCTATTCTTGTAAGTAAATTGTTATCAGAACGTGTTCTGTTATTCCAAAGGTTGGTTTCCCCTTGCCCTAAACCTCACTTTTCATGTTAGTCTGGCTCACCAACAACAGCAGACATGTTTCAGATCTAATGAGGAGCACTTAGTCAAGCATCCAAGTTGCCCGAAATGTACTGTAGCGTACCGTTTCTCTACCAAGTATCCTGCCTGTACTTTACCCTACAGTACCTGTAGCCTAGTTCTAATTGTAAACTAACGGCGATACAGCGTGGCCCAGCCTTCACCTGATCCTGGGTTTACTTATTGAATGAATTGCTTTTAGACTCTGTGTTGCTGTCTGGTCGCGCCGTGTCTGTGTGTGTGTGTGTGTGTGTTCATGTGCGAGAGTGAGACGGATTCATTGAGGCTAATCCATTGTACTTCTGTGAATGTTCTGTCACTCTTTTTATTGTATTGCTTTCAGAATGCACGTGAACTTGTGAGCGAGTGTGTGTGTGTGTGTTGACCGATTGTGCTACTTTGAGAGAACTGCTTCCTTCGATACAGTTGTCCAGCAGTGCAAGACACACCAGGGTTTTCTACCATTTTTAGATTGAATGAAAGTATATTGCAGTACAATGTATTTTATAGAAAACGTATACAAAACAAACTTCACAAAGTGTGTAAAAAGCCATTTGTCTTGAATTCAGGGACTGTTTGTTTGTGACACAATGGAATGAATAAATGAACTATGACCTAATTTGTCCTCAGGTGCGATTGATTGTCTGATAGTTGGAAATTTAAATTGTTCAAAGATGAAGGTGACAATGGTAAGTAAGGTAGCTAAAGAAAGGAAAGGCCACAACAGATGTATTGAAATGAATCACTTTGACAACAGCAATGCAGAGGTAGTCTTCAGTGATTGGTGCACACTTAGCAGGGCAGGTGGGTTAATTTAAAGAGGGCAATGTTAATGAATGTTAATGAGCATACTGGATGAGTTTTCATTCTCTGCAACGGTGAGGGGATATGCAGAAGAGAGAAATACACTATCCCTAAATTTGCAATCAGTGGCATTTGATTCTTTAATATTTAGCATAGCCTTGAGATTGGGAAAATCAAATGTGCTCTTATTCTTTTGAGTTTGACTCTTTTAGATAACAGAAGTTAGAAGGGCTACATCTTCAAATTAATGTTACTTTTCATTTTTTTTCTCAAAATACACTTGTTAGCATTACATCAGTCTCAGGACAGGGAGAGGGAGGGGAGGGGACTCGTGATCCCCATTGTCCTGTTCATTTCTAGTCCTTAGTTGCATTACATTCATGCAGCAGTGCACCTGTTGGCGTATACTGTATGTGTGTGTGTGTACCTATCCACCTGCATGATGACTTCCTTGGCCCATTGCAGAACATCCCACTGAAGTGAGAGACAGGATGTGAGAGGTCAGACTGTCACAAGCAGCTGAGCAGAAGACAGGAGGCTCTACAGTATCTGTCAGTGTGTGTTTGGCACTGTTTGTCCTGGCCTCTCACTGCGTTGACAAGGAGACCCCTCACTTCTCTGCAGTGATCTCTCTCTCTATCTCTTCCTCACAAAAGTATCATGGCCTCTGAATGGATTATGACAATGTTATTCTTTTACATTTCATCATACAGTTACTGCATTGTTGCCAAACAAATCTCCTGTCCACTTTGAAACAGTTTCATCCATTCAAGTTCAACTGACAATGACATTTATAACATTCATAAACTCATTTGAATACACAGCCTAGCCTATGTGTCTCTTCTTACAATTTAGTAGAATAACCAACTATCAGTCAAAAATCAGCTCGCAGCATCAAAGTTTAATATTTGTAAAAAAAAAAAAAAAAAAGAATATTCCACACAAAACAAAACAAAAAAATATGGTCATCAAAATAAAACATCTTCACAAACACAGCTTCATTTTGCAGTTAGCATACAGTCAGTCATAGCTTACAGTAAGCAGTATAAAGTATACTTTGCTGTGCAATAGACATGGATAGTGAGCAAGGAGGTGCTTCAGTCCGATCAGTCAAGCAAAGGTCCCATACATGAGCAAACATATAACAACAAAGTAAAAATCAATATCCATTTCCCTTGAGGAGTAACGATTGAAGCAATAACTGCTAATTTATTCAATTGGAGATGCAACTGACTTAAATTGTATTCAGTTTACCATGTACAGATTAACAGACCTCTTATTCTACACAGGTATATTGGTTTGGACTCCCCTCTGGGTGGTGCTGTGGTGCTGTGCACAATGGACTTGTACCCTCTTTTTAGTTTGATCAAGCAAAATGGAAGAAGATAAAACCCATTTTTGTTTATGTAATACTGACGTGAAGTGAAAATATGAGGCCTCGTACTGTGAGTTGTCTTTGAGCACTTTTCTGCATTTCACTACAATACATTTTTTGTCTGAGAAAAAGGGAGAGACATGACATTGATTTAGTCTCAGTCTCTCTCTCTCTCTCTCTTTCTTTCTCTCTCTCTCTCTCTCTCTCTTTCTCTCTCTCTTTCTCTCTCTCTGTGGCTTTCTTCCCTCCAGAACAGAGGAAAATGTGGAGGTGTTTGGTTTGGAGCGCAGCCTCTGGACCAGCCAGTGGCTCCATCTCATTCTCTTTCTTTGTCATGCTCTCACTTCCAAAATTTCTCCATCTCTGCAAGAAACAAAGATGAAATTGAAAGTGAGGAGAATAGAAATGGGAGATAGTGCATGATAGCTGACTGTGTGTGTGTGTGTGTGTATGTGTGCGTTACCTTTATCAAGATCAATGACTTTAGGTAGAGTGTTCATCTGGACCTTCTCTTTCAGTAGGTTGTTCTTGTAGTCTAAATAACACAGGAGAAAGTTACAAATACTCCTATAGACAAGACACACACTACATGTCACACACACTCTTTCTTCTAACTCACCGAGAGCTCTCTCCTCCCGGCTGCACGCCTTCACCTCAGTCACATCCATCTCAAACTCATCACAGCTGCTGTGACTTCTGTTGGACCTATCACAAAGAGAGAGAGAGAGAGATCTGAGTGTGTGTGTGTGTGTGTGTGTGTGTGTGTGTTTGCATGTGTATGTGCATTTACGGTGCTCACCTTATAGATGCCTGTGGATAAAACTCTGAAACACAAAAAAAAGGAGAGATGAGATTAAGAAAGAGACAGATGACATCCATTCAGTGTAACATCAGCTGTAGTCAGACAGACTGAGGGGTTGCAGCTCAGACCTTTGGTTCTGCGTCGGCGTGTGATGAGAATGATGATGAGGATGACGAAGGCCAGGAGCAGGAAGGAGGTCAGGACGTAGCCCAGCGGCAGCAGAAAGTGATGCCTCTGGTCGGGCAGAATGACATTGATGACTCGTGGCGACTCGGCCTTGGTGGTGTCTGAGGAGCACAGAGATTACAACAGTCAGCATTCATCATTCCTCTTTCCATCACCCTTTCTTTCCCTCCCAGCCTGCCTTTCTTTCTTTTTTTAATTTTTCTTAGAACAAAGTAAATAGGGAGAATAGAACAAAGTGTTGTCATATTACAATTGTAATAAACAAGACCAGTCTTGGCATTCAGCAGATGTACTTAATGGGTTTTCAAACACCTGTGTACACAGAAGCAATCCCCCAGTATTTTGTACACTTTTCATTTTTTAGTCTTAGAGAAAAGGTAAGTCTCTCCATGCAATTCATTTCATTTATAATCTCCAGCCAGTCAGTCTTTGTTGGAGGCTCTTTCTGTTTCTTAAGTATTAAGACTTTCTTACGAGCCACTAGGAGAATCTTGAGAAGATATTTATCCTGAATCTGAAATATAATCCAAATATAGTGCAAGAAAAGAGCAGTCAATCTCCACCCTAATTATATATTTTATTTTTGCTGCCTCTTGCCAATACGACTGGATTGCTGGGAAAGCCCAGAATGAAACGGTCAGCCACGCTGCATTCAGCAGATACTTTGGCTCTGCAGCCATGGCTGCGAATACTTCAACTTGGGGGTTTTGAAAAACCGCAACACATTCTTCCTGTAAACATGTATTTGTCCATTCTTCATCTGATATCTCTGAGTTTGATCCCTTCTCCCGTTTCACTTAAACATGAATCGTTGAGTGGTTCTTACAGGATTGTACACTCGTATGTAATATAGTCTTGAAACCACTTTTTTTTATTGCAATTACCTTTATAGACTGTGAATATACTGACCAGGTTGGTTTCTAGCTCCTCTACATGTTTTATGTAATGGTTTGACTTATTGTTACAGGCTTTTGATTTGGTTCTTCACAGATCTGCGTGGTAAATAAGGAAGGATTTTAGAGGAGGAGCAGCAGGCCGCTAACAATCCCTAATGTTAAACACCAGGGGGTGCTCTGCTCCTTCACCATTTACTTCACCTTTTCAATGTGTGAATAACAACAAAGGACATAAGAATGTCTGTTTGGGAATCATCAAAACAACTATTAAGACAAAGCACATGCATACTGTCCCTTTCTAACTTTCCTAACTTCACTTTTTACCATTCTTAGACACCGAAGACACCAACAGAAACTTTCCACACTATTTCTTGTACTATTCCTGTGTTGGTTTCTGGAGCATTCAGTGGTGTGTGTTTAATGTGTGTTTGCAGTGGCAGACTAAACGTAATGCTGGGAGATTAACATATGCTATCACCAGCAGACAGAGATTACTCTCTAAGGCCCAAGAAAATTCTTTTGTGTCTGTGCACATCTGTGCGTGTGTGTGTGTGTGTGTGTGTGTGTGTGTGTGTGTGTGTGTATATGTGTGTGATGTCACGTAAGCTCTAGCATCTTGTAAATGGTTATATGATCCTAATATTTCTTTTTTTTTGTGTTGACATCCTGTTACATGTTGTTTCCTGATTGTAAAAAATGCTTAACACATTTCTACAGTAGTGGGAAATTATCAGCCAATCAGCATTAGCTGTGTGCTGTTTTGCTGAGTGCTGAGAAGCAGAGGGGCAGGGAAGCCTGGTTTCATTTTGCTTCATTAAAAATGTGCAAGGCAAGAAGCAGCTGCGGAGCGCAGACTCCACGTATTTGAGCCAAAATGAGATCCAGACTTAAAGTCATGCTGTGATTTACTTTTCCTGGCAGTGAAACACAGAAAAAGGAATGGAGGGGAAGTGAGGAAGAGGAGTGAAGGAAGGATAGAGTTGGGTGGAAAGGAGGAGGAGAGCCAAGTGAGAGGAGGGGGATTGTGAGATGTTTCTCCAGAGGCCTGGCTTACAAAATTAAGCTAATATACAGACCTAGTAGCAAGACCTCGTCCAGCACAGTCCAAGCACATGCTCTCAAAAACACAACCCAAACACCAACACATACACAGCCCCATGTCTGCCATTTACATCAAAACATCATGTTCATTAACATAACAAACCCTGTGATCCTTTTGTTTTGTTCCAAGCCCCTCTCGCCTGACGCAAGCCTCTGCCTTATGGGAACATGTGTGTTTGTGTTTAGACTGGCTGCCCCATCCTCTCCTGCCCAAACTGTACTGAGAAACGAGTCTAGTGGGAAGGAGGGAGGGGTGACCTACATCTCTTATTCCCCATTTCCAACAGCTGACTCCTCGCCCTCTTCTTTCTTTCTCTCTCTCTCTCTCTCTCTCTCTGGCTCTATCTCTCTCTGTCTGTCTCTGTCTCTCTCTATCTCTAAATGTCAAACTGCATCCCTCCTGTTCATCCCTCTCCCCATCTACCTTTCAGTCTGTCTCTCCCTGTTTCCGGCCAGCTGCTGTGCAGATGAAGCACGGGAGCGCGCTTCCTGTTCTTGTCCATAAGCGACCAAAGAGGGTTTCTCTTTCTTTGTAAGTAAAAGCAAAAGAAAAGAGCGTGGAAAAGCCAGAAAAGCCGCGGAAAGAGGGAACGAAAAGGACGTGATGAAAATAAACACACCAAAGCCATGTGGGATCTTCAGAGCGAGAGAGGAGAAAAACAGAATGAGGGCAAGGGCGGAGGGGAGAAGGTGAAGAAAGAGTGAAAAAGTGCTGTAACTCCTCTAGAATGTCCCGCGTGAGCCAAAGTCAACAGGCCAGCAGACAGACCAGATCAGAGGGGAGCGGGGCCAGAGAGGGCAGAACAACCGACTAAATACTGCAGTAGGCCATCAGTGAGGAAGATATGGCATTATGGAAACTGTACAAACATCACTGCTGTGTCGGTTCTGCATCTTGTTTCTAAACAGCATAATCCCCATGGTGCAGTCCTACCGCATTATTGGGGCTTGGGGAGCGAAGGATTAATAGTGTGGGCAGCGCTGGCCTACAGTCTACCAACTGTATCCGAGAGATTCCACTGAGATTAGATCAGTCTTGGCTTGCACAGGCACACACACACACACACACACACAGACACACACGGACTTGGCCACAAGCAATTCTCATTTCTAAACCAACCCTCAATGATTTTCCCACATTTATACACCAGCCATTATCGGCTTTGCCTCATCAGTCGCACACTGAAAACACACGCATTAAAATTTCTCTCATTCTCCAAGAATGTGAGGTAGGCCGGCATGCCATAATTATGCCAATCCACTCTTCTGTCTGCTCCCCTCTTTCTTTCTCTCTCTCTAATATGCACTCAGAAGAAAGACAAAGCGGTGAGAAATGTGTGCTACAGACAGTGAAGAAAAGAGTATGGGAGAAAGAGAGAGAGAAAAACAGAGATAAACAGGAGGCGAATGCGGTGAGTGGTATGCAGACCAAAGAAGGGACTGGTTGATGCACTAAAGACAAAAACAGACCCTCAGACTGAACCCAGACACACACATGCAAATACACACACACACACACACACACAGAGAGCACACCTTCACACACACGCACACAAAGAAGAAAAGCAATAAAAACAGAGTGCGTCTAGTGATTCCATGAGGATGAAAGAGCCGTGGCATGGAGGTGCGTGCCAGGGGAAACTGGAGAGAAGCTGGTTGAGAAGAAGGTGATAGGCGATGAGGGTGAGGCTTAGAGGGCTGGGTGGTGGGGTGGGGGTGGGGGTTTGGGAGGGCTTTAGAGGTCTGGCATCAGACGAGCTGACAATGCAAGAAAAAGTGCTCATAAAACAAACAAGAAGGGGGTTTCTTCCCTGCTCCTCTCATCTCTTCTACTTCTTCTTCTTCTTCTACCGCTCTGCTGTTTGGAGAGTTTGAGGCGGAGAAGAGAAACGCCAAGGATGTTTGAGGACAAGATGAGGGGGGACAGGGGGGCGAGAAAATGAAACAACAGATGGCATTTTTCTCCTAACTGTTCGCATGATAATTCAAACCCACTAAGTTACAAAACATCCTCTCTGCTAAGGCTCTCAGAGAGGGACAGAGCGTGTGTATGTGTGTGTGGGTGCGTGCATGTCTGTGTCTTTTTGTGTTTGTGCGGTCGGGTCGAGATCATGAAAGAAGGTGCTGGTCTGTGGCAAGCAAAACAGTTCCAGACAAGCCACACTGTGTGGGGTTTGTAACAGAATATGTGTTTGTGTGTGTGTGTGTGTGTGTGTGTTACCTTTGTCTTCATTGGGCAGTGCTTTGGGCGGCAGGGTGGTCTGAGGCAGCGGTGGTCCTACAGTGAGCTGGAACTCTCTTCTCTCATGGAGACCGCAGTAGTGGTGGTGGAGGTGGCAGGAATACAGTCCCTGGTCCGTCAGCTGGGAGTGGGACGCATCAAGTTAAAAACACACACATACAGTACATACATGCACACACACACAGATGTAGCTTTAATACAAGTCCCATGTTTCACTTGTGCATGACTGATACACTTTTGCTCCACCCCAAAATGGAATTGTTATGCGAATAAGGATTGATTTTCTTTTTCTCAGGAATCAGAAAGCATAAGTAATGATCTGTCAATAATGAAACAGCTATTCAATTCTACTTTACAACTTTAGAAAAGAATGGAAAAGGATGGATTACATTACGAGTTGCTGCAGTATTAATGAAAGATGAATGTGTGATGGGAACACTGTACACACGCACACACATACTCACATATACACACACCATTTTGTAAATAATTTTACCCAAAGCGCCTGACATTATGAGTGCATACATTTTTAGAATGGATGACCCCAGTGGGAATTGTATCCCCAACCCAGGCAGCGGTAATACAGGATCTACCCATTGAGCTATATAATGTGGACTTTTCTGTTACTCTCTCCCATCCATTATACACACACACACACACACACAGACACACACCCCCACACACACATACACACCTGTAGATCAGATATGGCAAGTGAGAAGTCTCCCTGTGCGAAGGCTTGATTGCTGATGTTCATCTTCCTCTGGACGAACAGCGATCCGTAGCTACGCTGTTCCCCCGAGGCGTACAGGTCCACCAGCCGGTCAGCGCGGTCGTGCCGGACCCCCGGGGCCTGCCGGTCCCAATGGACCACCTTCATATCAACAAGGAAGAGACAGACTTAGTTATACAGTTATATTCTTCAGTCAACAACAACAGCAGTCCCTCTAAATTAAGAGTGAGTCTAGACCGAGACAAACGAACGTCCGAAGAAGTACACACCTGCTGCTCCTCCTCACTGCTCCCGTCTGTCCACACGCTCCGTCGGTTGACGCATGGCAGCACCACCGTGCTTCCTATCAACACCACATACACCGCCTTCTGTCCATCCCAGAACCGCTGTTCTTTACGGCCTGAAACACACACACACACACACATAACGTTACATTAGAACTGCACAGACATAAACCGAGTTTAACTGGAAGACTTTCATGGTAGTCATATGCATACTACTAATGTGTTACTTTGTGCTTAACTCTGTTCACATGCTGATATGAGGTACAGCGTGATTCTTACGTGATTTGGTGATGTTGAGTTGCACCCTGATTGTCTCATACAGGTGGCAGTAGTGATGGTGGAGGTTACAGGAGTACAGGCCTCTGTCATTCATAGTCACATCTATCATCCCATGTGGAAACACAAAAAATGCAAACATATAGATATATGCAATGTTCATCCAAAATTAAGGCGATCTGTTATAATGATGTCTTGATGTCCTAAAAACCTTCCTTTTTAACAGAGCCTTTCGTTAACTTTGTGTTGTTTTTATGCATTGCATTTCCATTTTAATGAGGCCAATCGTTTGTGTTGCCTTTCATGGATCTTTGTTGTTGGTTTGTTTTACCTGTTTTTATGCACTTATTTACTCTGTAGCACTTTGACATTTACTTGTAATGAAAAGTACATTACAAATAAAATGTATTATTATCATTATTATTATTGATGAACACATAAAATCAGAACCATCATGAATGAAACAGGCACTTATGTGCGCCACTCCATTACAACCTAGAGAAGAAATGGCAGTCATACTGAACGACCAACACACAAACAGCTACAGACATGAAAGTCAAAGGAGTTGAGTGTTGAGTGTGACCTCTGCCCTTTACCTCTGATGACCAGGGAGAAGTTCCCATCCCTGAAGGCCGACTGGCTGAGGCTGACCCGGCCCTGGTTGTACGAGTTGTAGATCCTCTGGTCTCCTGCAGAGAACATGTCCGCCACCCTCTCCATGGCGTAGTCTGGACGGGCCCGGTACAGGTCCCAGTGCACCACCCTCTGCCTGTCCTTCAGTCTGTCCCTGGTCCACACCATGCGCCCGCTCACACACTGCAGCACCGCCCTCGACCCAGCGGGGGCGCTCACATTATAACCTGCCACCACTACGCTGCTGCTGCTGTCAGACTGGCCTGACACTGGAGGACAGACAGGGAAGACAGTTTATACATTGTGCACCTATTTCATATGCAACACTGAATATTTTCAAAATCCCTAAAGCGCAAACACACATATAAGCATATAAGCATGCACGCACACACACACACACACACACACACACACACACACACACACACACACACACAAGAGAGAACACACCTGCAGTGAAGAGGCAGGCCACAGGGACTGAAATAGAAACAGTAGAAAAAATGAGTGGGATAATCACTTAAACAGACATACAGTCACTGCTTGTTAGGCTGTTTTTTACTTTAAAAATGTATAACTCTCAGTTGTTGTGGACCCTACCTCTAAATTCAGATTATCATTTAAATCATGTAAATTAAAGTTATCCAAGGTTAATATTTAGAGGTGTGACCAAGTCAACTTTGCTTGAGTTGAGATTACCATGTCGAGTCCAAATCAAGTCCATGTCATTAATGTCAAGTCTCAAGTCTAAATGTAGAACACCAAGTCAAGTCAGAACAGTGTCAAGCATCATGAGTTAGATTTCTATAATCAGTTTCAACTTCAATAAATTCAATCATTCCATACAAATTCAGAAAACAGAATTTAAATTCAGTCGTCTGGTGGAACAAATCTCATCACTTTCAATCTAAGTCATTTACACACAAACACAAGATCTTTTGTCAAGACTTTAGAAACCTTTTCAAGTCATCAAAGTACAAGTCAAAGTCAAGTCCCAAGTCACCAGAACCCAAGTCAAGTCAAGTCTCAAGTCTTCTCTTCATCCATTAAGTCAAGTCTCAAGTAACTCAAATTGTGACTCAAGTCTGACTCGAGTCACAATAACCATCTGAAGCATGTGAGACTGCAGTTATATGATTGGTTCTGCTCTAGACTTGGGTACAATATGGCATACATGGCAATAGCTGATAGCTCACACAAACTTGTTGTATTTCCAGTGTATTTGATGAAATATCAACTCTTTATTAAATGAGTATAGCTTATTTGGAGTTGAGTTGTCCCTGTACAAACTCTTATGAGATCTAGGAGATCATCAACTGAAATGTAAGAAACTAAATATGTCAAAAACAAAGTGGAAAGTTTCCACTATGACTAATATTCATCTTTTGATGTGTGTTTTTTTCCCATAATGTGCTGCAAAGTGAAAAACTGGACTACACTACACTAAGACGTTAGACACTGACTCACTGAAACTCAGTGAACTGGAATGTGTCTGCGTGAGTGTGAAGATGAGTTGGAGAGAGACAGCGACAGAGGGAGCGCATTAACTTTGGCTATAATTTCAACTTCAGTATAGTCAAATAAATATTCTCTCATTTCTGCCTCTACATCTCATCACACTTATGGTGTTTTCAACCATTATTTTAAGCTTTAAATTGCTGCATTTTGAAGTTTAGCCTATGCAAAAAATGACTAACAGAGTAACAATGACTAAAGAACATACTTTGAACCTGTATCTAATATCTTGACAAATCCAAAACCAACATTTTGACACAAACTGAACCTGCAGATGATGCTTCTAGTGGTAGTAGTAGTAGGCCTTATAGTAGTTTAATAGTGGTAACAGTAGTAGTAGTTCAATGGTAGCAGTAATAGTTCAATATGTAATAGTAATGATAGTTCAATAGTAGTAGTAGTAATAGTAGTAGTAGTAGTAGTAGTAGTAGTAGTAGTTCAATATATAATAGTAGTAGTTCATTAGTAGCAGTAGTAGTACAATAGTAGTAGTAGTAGTAGTAGTAGTAGTAGTAGTTCAATATATAATAGTAATAGTAGTTAGTTAGTAGTAGTAGCAGTAGCAATAGTAGTAGTAGTAGTAGTAGTAGTATTGATAGTAGTAGTAGTAGTAGTATGTACATTAATAATTTCTCTCCCGCCAAACCTGCTAATCTTAAATTGTGCAGTAGGACCATGTACACACGCGCGCACACACAACAACAACAATGTTAAAGCAATACTAACCAAACTGCAGGCTACTTACTGTGGATCAAGAGGAGAGCTTGAAAAATGACGTCCTCTCTCTCGGTCTTCATGTTAAAAAGTTAAGTGTAACAATGCGGCTCAAGTGTGGAGACTTGTCAAAGCTGTGCACCTGGCAAATGACCCTGAGCGTCTTCATCCGCAACGACAGCAGCACTTGGTTTGCTGGGATACAGACTGTAGCTGCACATACATACAGCGCCACGTTAGGCTGCGCCACAGAACCAAAACCGTACCAAACTAAACTGTTCCCACCCGGGAAATGAAACCCAACACCACCGGCTTCTCCATCTCCCCTCAACTCCTCTGACAAAACTCACAACTCTTGCTTTGCTCAAGAAAACAAGCGTGATCAAAAGGTCAAAAGATTGCAAACAATTGTTTTGTCCTTTCCGTGCACTTTTACCATCAGTTTTTGAGTTTTGAGCAGCAACAGCACGTATAGCTACTGCCATAAAGTTTTATACCATACTATGCTTTCTTTCTTTGTCTTTCTTTCTTTCTTTCTTTCTTTCTCTCTTTCTTTCTCTTTTCATTAATTCCCTCAGTGGATCCAATTATTTGAGACTGCGTGCGCGAGTGTGTGCGTGTGTGTGTGATGACTGATGGCATGGGCGTAGGAAGCACGGGGGACAGGGGGGACATGTCCCCTCCAATATTAAAAGATGCTTAAAATGTCCCCCTCAAAAAATAAACCACGACATTGTGTTATTTTGCCTTAAACCCTAACCTAATGGCAGAAAATGTCTGAGATTTCATATATCTGCATGCCATAGCAGGATGATTAAGAGTGATATTACCATCAGTCTGATGGTAATATCACTCTTAATACTCAGCTCAGTGACGACCCTCAGTGGCCGACATCCTGCTATGGCATGCAGATATATGAAATCTCAAAGACATTTTATGCCTTTAGGTTATCTCTGTATGGCAGGTACCGTGTATTTGGCCATAACAACAGCGTCCGATGAAAGGCGAGACTACAGTTCATTGGAACTCAGTGTTACTCAACGACACTCCGGCAGGATAGATTGCCTATTTAGCTACTTGGGGAATTCCACCGATTGCAGGACAGTCATCATAATACCCTGTCGTTTCAAAAGCTCGTTCCCATACCGGGAGTCGAACCCGGGCCGCCTGGGTGAAAACCAGGAATCCTAACCGCTAGACCATATGGGAGAGATACTTCACCAGCTTAAATGCTCCGACACTGTTCTCAGCGATGTAAAACATGTATATGAATTTGCATGTGCTGGCAAAATGAAAAAACAATTCAGTGTTGAAACATTTTGGTATTATCGAAACGGTGTTTGCAAAACAAGTTTCTAGTCACTGACAAATGTTATCACGTTAATTTATTTTCCTCTCTAAGCTATTATTATCACCTAAATGGTGACGCGCTTTGCGCCACTACGCACAGGCGGAACACTTCTTTCTGCTTTGCAGTTGTTGAATATCGGCGCCTTTTGGTTGTTACACCCCAGACGCTTCCCCTGAAACAAGCGAACTCATTCAAGGGTCTGTCGCGGGAGGTAAATTAGTCTATCAAGTGCATTGGTTTTCAATAATATCACGGAACTTTGAATTAGATCCTATTGAATACAAATACAATTTCGGAATGTTGACATTGGACACATATGGATAATTTCCGTGTAGTTGTTGTAGTGTTTGGTGTCCGTTAGCACGCTTGCTAGCTACCTCAGCTAACATTAGCTAGCTAATGACCCGGTATTACATCGAACTAGTATGCAAGAATTGCTAATCTTTACTGTCTTTATAATTGCTTAAATGTATTATGCATCACCTATCGTTCATAAACTCTCTTTTTGCAGGTGCCATATTTAAAAGATGTTTCTGACAAGATCGGAATATGACAGGTAGGTAATGTACGCTATAAGACAAACTGCTTTGTCATTTATTTAACGCTAGGCAGTGGGGATGAGCGAGCTAACAGTCAGGGCACAGAGATGTTGGAAAGTTGTCTGTAGAGGCAAATGTGGCATTTGACTACTAAAAAGAAATCTGTAACTACTGCTGTTTCCAACCTTTGCTATTAACTTTGTTGCTGGCTAACTGTTGCAGTTAGCTAACAGTTAGCAGCCGAGTTTTATTTGCGACAACTTACTGCGTTTGCTTTCACTTTCAATATCGGCCTATGCTGTGACTTAGCACACGCACAAATATACGTGGACCCAAAACAACATCAGATGTATTTTTGCCGTTGGTAGTGCGTAGTAAACTGTACACATCGTTTTTGTTACTAAAATAACATCTATCTTACAGAGGGGTGAATACATTCTCTCCTGAGGGAAGATTGTTCCAGGTTGAATATGCCATCGAGGCTATAAAGGTGAGTATTACCAGGTGAACCACTTCAGTTGAATAGGGGGGGCAGATAACACTCATTTGGGACAGTTAATGTACTTGTTGAGTGTGGTATATTTAAAGTGATGCTTAGTCCACTTATAAGCTCATAATCTCTCCCTGTTCTCAATATGCTCTCCCAGTTGGGCTCCACAGCCATAGGTATCCAGACGTCAGAGGGTGTGTGTCTGGCTGTGGAGAAGAGGATCACCTCTCCTCTGATGGAGCCCAGCAGCATTGAGAAGATTGTGGAGATTGACAGTCACATTGGTAAGTGGAAATAAATGCTCAGCTTGGATGCTAACTAAAGATAGGTACTTTGTTTGAAAGGACGTATTGAGCAAATTATAACTTCACTTACATGTTGCTTTAAACTGCATTATGTAAAGCACAGACAATCTCATAATCTTCTTTCTTTCCACCTCAAAGGTTGTGCCATGAGTGGCTTGATAGCTGATGCCAAGACTCTGATCGACAAAGCAAGAGTGGAAACACAAGTATGTATATTATAATGATGAGCGCACAGTTAAAATAATATAAGCAGTCTGCTGACCGTGTTGTTCCTCTGCATTTAAACTCTGTACATCCCTCCTCAGAACCACTGGTTCACTTACAACGAGACCATGACAGTGGAGAGTGTGACTCAGGCTGTGTCCAACCTGGCACTGCAGTTTGGAGAGGAGGACGCAGATCCTGGTGCCATGGTCAGTCACTGAGCTCATCTCAGTGTTGAAATACTCATTCAACCTCAAACCCAACAAGTTCTTTATTTTTACAAATGCATGACCTGGCATAAACAGTATTCGTCTGTGTCTACTATAATCTTCTGTGCTGTAATCTTCTCACAGAGTCGGCCCTTCGGCGTAGCACTCCTCTTCGGGGGACTGGATGAGAAAGGACCCCAGCTGTATGTAAAGATTATTACTTTGCACCTTACACACTTCTCACATTTTAAATAGCAACCCGTTTACCTTTTGATTCTGTTTTCTTCCCTCTGTTTCTAGCAAATGTTTAAAAAACGCGTCAGAGACTTAACTTTTCCTCCCACCACTGTTTGTGTGTGTGTCTATTTGTGAATCCAGGTACCACATGGACCCATCAGGCACCTTTGTGCAGTGTGATGCTCGGGCCATCGGCTCAGCATCTGAGGGAGCCCAGAGCTCTCTGCAGGAGGTCTACCATAAGGTACCCACAGTTGCATATTCATGTTCAGTGAGTTAATTAGCTGAGCAAATTATCACTGATGGCTGACACATTATTAAATTGAGGTGTGGCGGCAGACGGGTGATGTTTATGAGCTCATGTCTTTGACGTGAATCAGTAAATGAGCCAACCTTTTATTTCAAAATCTATCAAAATAATGAAAAGCTAAATCTTGGTCCAAATATGATTTTACTACAAGGTATTCACTTTATATACAGGGTTAGTACATTTCCGATTAATTCTTTGTTGCTTAAATAACAACAAATTTCATATGTTTTTGTGTAATTTGTCACGTCATCCTTTGTATATCAGTGAACTAATGCCTGGGGCCATATTTACAAATCTGTTTTCCCCCTCTGTACCTGCTCTCTGCACAGATCAGAACCACACTTAAAGTGAATAAGACATCCCTAATCCAAATCCCCTGACCCAAAATCAGCATCACAGCATGTCACAATGATGATTCGGCTATCTTTTCTGTCCTGTCTCTGTACAGTCTTTTGTCCTTTTATCCTGCCATTACCATTTCAAATTGCCAAAAACAGAGATCTGAGTTTTCTGTTTCTCCCTTCTTTCCTTGGGTAACTTGACAGTCCATGACATTAAAAGATGCCATCAAGTCATCCCTCACCATCCTGAAGCAGGTGATGGAGGAGAAGCTGAACGCCACCAACATCGAGGTTAGTTCCTCATCTCTTACCCCCGTCTAACTGCTGGTTTTTACTTCTGCAGGGTGTGTGCAGAATGTTCTAATTCATTTCTAACAGCAGATTTGTCAATGAAGGAAAGAAAGGCTATTAAACATCATATCAGCTGTGTTACTTTGTGTTTTGCTTGAATAAAGCATTGGGTCATTGGGTCAGTTTCAGGTTTTAGCCAGACTGGCAACATTTTAAATCCCCAGGTTTCATGCCAGCTTTCTTACCCCCTCTCTCTTCTCTAGCTGGCAACAATAGAGCCTGGGAAGACCTTCCACATGTATTCCAAAGAGGAGCTGGAGGATGTGATCAAGGACATCTAGAGCAGAAAAGGACTTGAGTCTTGATTTGAGCTCAGGACAGCAGAGGGGATGGAAGTCCACCTGGGACGAAAGTCACCACACACCACCACCACTTCCCATCAGCAGACCCTCCTTCCTGCTGCTTTAGATTTCTTGGTTTGCATAAGAGGATTCTCTTTGTAATGTGTTCATTTACTTCTTGTCTCTCAATACTGCAGATTTCTACAGTTCTGTACAGTTGTCAGATCAGTGCATACAACTGAGCGACAGTAAAAAATGAGGGGGGGGGGGGGGGGGGGTACTTTTTGTTACCAATCAATACTGCAATTAAACTGTTGTATTCAAAAAGTGATTTGACTCGATGCACTTCTTCTGTATCATGTAGTATCATAGTCTCCCATCCATTTATGCAGGGTTCACTGATGAATCAATTCAACATGTCAGGATCTGAAGTGCTTTTATTCGCTGAGTGCTTTGTTCATTTGGAGCTGACGCATCACATCACAGTGCCACAGACAGACACACATGGTAACTAAGGACAGGCAGGTGGCCGCATAATGTGCAGAGAGACAGTGCAAGATCTGTTAAAGACAAACCTAACTAACAGATATGTATACTTTAAATACTCATATAAAATCAACTATTAGTCGTGTTGACATGTTTAACAGCAGCAGTAAAGGAGAAGTGGTCTCAGTGCACCTGAAGTCATATTTTAGAAAACATTCCTCATTGATTTGTGAGTCTAAGGCATTTCTTGGAATCGCCAAGGTGTTCTTGGTAAGAAGAATAAATTGTCAGTATGGGCTGGCATGCTGGTCAGTCCGCGCCTTGCCACCAGAGGGCAGTTCAATACCACGAACAGACGCACCTTCTGCAGGCAGCTCAGTTGAGAAAGATCCCTGAAGTCCAATGGAATTGCAGGTTATTCTAGTTTCGACCAATCCTCTGCCATGGTGGATGGGCCGTTATTCGAAGATGCATGCGATGATGAGGGGGGCATGTGGAGCGAAATTGTGGGACAGATGAGTTTCCCGTTGATGTCGAGTCCCAAGTTAAGCAGCCTTGTAAACATGCTCTCCATATGTTGCATTGTTGCGCTCGGGTTGTTTTCGCCAGTGCTGGGCAAGGATTTCCATGAGGGAGAAAACTTCGCCGGCGGGGGACACAGATCATTTTTGAAGAGCCTAAAACCGAGGGAGTTTCGCAGTGTTGGGGAGCCACATAGTCGGGAACACTCGGACTTCTCCAAACGCAGCGCAGAGCTGAACGGACAGATATGTACATCTTTAATGGGAATAGAGTCCACCCTCAAAAACAACACCCATAATGTAAGTGGCTTGTCCAGGTGTCTAAAAGTCTGTAATCTCAGTCCAGTATTAGATTAAACATTTTGAAGATGTCAGATTGTCACTGTAATTGCTCTTAAATGTAAGATGCACTGTTTAAGTAGAGTCTTAGACCTCTGTGTGTGTGTGTGTGTGTGTGTGTGTGTGTGTGTGTGTGTGTGTGTGTGTGTGTGGTGGCCACACAGCACGTAGAGGGGGTGATAATGCCCAGATTGTATACAGTAAGCCAGAGGTTTTTCATGTCAAAGACACCCAAGTAGATCCACTTCAGACCACTGACCACCATTCAATAAGATTTTGTCCAATGGAACTTCATGTGAGAGACTTTTTTGTAGTTTGATTTGGCACAGAATTATACAACTGTCTGTGCTATAGGTGGAGAGGGAGCAGTGAAATCATGAGAACAGTCCTTATACATTCTCCCGTTGTGCTAACTGCTTCTAAAGTGAAATGTAAGTGAAACTAAACTATTCCTCATTTTATTGGGGGACTCCCTGGAATTGATTTGAATTTATGTAGGTCATCAGTCCAGGTCAGGCCCATTAGTTTGTGGGTTAGCATACTGTGAGTGCTCAGAAAGAGGGGTTGATGCAGGCTGGGTGAAGTTTGAACTAGAGAAATGCCTAAACATTCTGCAGTTTTCTTCTGGTCAGGTAACATAGAAGAGTCAGGTGATACGCATATGTTAATGTATTTTCCATATGGGGCTAAACTTTCACAGAGTAATAATAACTCTTGGTGTTACTTTTCCCTGCTGGATCGGTGACCCGGTGCCAGCAGATGGATTGAACAAAACAGCTCCAAGATGAACTGATGCCACGGTCTAACATGCCTCAACAGCAATGATTGATCGCACTACTGACCTGAACGCCTTAAGCTGTCACCAGCTCTCCCAAAACCTACATCTGGCCTCCCATTAAGCATTTTTGTTTTTCCCCTTCTTATGACATCTTCATCTCCAGTGTCTCATCCATTTATGCCAAAGCCCAAAACACTGAAGTTGAAGCCTTCACACCTCAACCCTCAACCCATTAGAGACCCAACAGCACTTTCTGTTATTTCTGCCCTCAGTACTGAACATGTTTTGAGAGGAAGCACAGCTAGTACAGCCCTGATGTTTCATGTTGGGCTACTATTTAGAACTGCAGCCAGAGGAATGTTCAAGAATAACAACTTGGATCGAAGCTCCAGAGGTCCTCAGGACGGTCTTCCTGTTGTATGTGTGTGTGTGTGTGTGGATGTATGAGTGAACGAACATGGAAGAGGCGCAGGTTGCATCATTTGTGTGCGGTGGCTGCAACACCTGGAGTAGCTTTTGACCATGGAAATGATTCTCCATGCTTTCCGGCAGCAGGCTCCGGCTCCTCCCGTCTCCACTGGGCCGTTCTCCCTCATAAACATTCCCCACGTCTTTCCCCTGAACTCGATCTGAGTGCCAGTCTGGACTTGCTCTGAGTTCCATTCTGTTATCAGAGCTGGAGGGCCGGCTCAGACAAGGCCCTGTGAGCGACCAGATCACCATAGTTTACACAGCATCCCCGTTTTCTCATTGGCTGTGCAAGCAGGTCATAGGAATCTCATTACACACAGTTTCATGAAGGCTATGAGGCATCAAGGGGGAAGAGTCTGACTACCAATAATGAGTAATAATTGTTGCTACCACTACAAGAAATGGATTACTACTAACCTACTTGCAATATCAACATCTACCCATACTCATACCTCACTCCTACACTATGCTTATTATAATTTTGATAAACTACACAGGATGTATTTTGTCATCCTGCCCAGGCTTTGCGTTTTCTTTAACTCTGTGTTTGTGTGTGGCTCATTTAGCTGACTGTCTGGTGTGCAAACTCGCTTGCTGTTTTCTCTCCTCGCTCCATCCCTTCCTCCGTCGCCTCTGGCCAAAATGTACAGAAGAAACATGGTCTGTTCTCGGGGTGAAACGCAGTTGGGTTGCAGCCAGCTCCTGAGCACCAAGAAAAGCAGTAGAGTGATGTTCCACATGGTGTTTGTGTGTAGAGTGGAGAGACGTAAAGAGAGACAGACAGGGGAAGTAGGCAGAGAGAGAGAGAGAGAGAGAGTTATGGAAAGTATGTGTTGCAGTTCTGCAGTGAGGACGGCAATGGAGGAAAAGTAGAACGGGCGAGTTAGACGCTTGTACTTGAAATTCCTCATCTTCAGTCATAGAGGACGGTCAAATGGTATATGTGTCGTCTGCATGTGCATTTAATTGTACCCCCCCACACTCTGCTGCCCTTCAGATGACTTTATTCTACTTTTTTATTCTGGAGAGATTCTCTCTACTACACCTCCTAACCCCATCCTACTTTTGTGTACAATAATAACCCAATGGATCCTAATAAGCCCCAGCTTGGGTTTGTGCCTCGTACCGGCCCACAATAACCGGCCCAGCCTCAGGAGATCGGTCTTCACGGCCGTGGCTTCATCTGTTAGATCAGAGCCTGGGTGTTTGACCTCCTCTTCTGATGTTTTATGTGTGTAAACACTGGTGCAGCAGAAAGGTTAATACCTAGAGCCCCGTGGAATAAGGGGCTCATTGTGTTCGTCTCTGACCTCTGAGAGACTACTTCACTGAGCTCCAACGATACACTCCCACCAGCAGTGTGCACATGTGGTGAGTCTGCATATGTATGTGTGTTTGATAATGCCAGAGCTTTCGGTGGTGAGCTGCAGTGCAGATGCAGGTTAGGGGGGGGGGGGGGGGGGGGGCACTTCAGAGCAGATGGACCCCCGAGATGGACACATGATAGAACCACAGGTCATGTCTGGTTTGTGAAGCCACATCCTGCTGGGTCTGACATTTGGCTTTTGATTTGTTGTCACTGTCTCCTTCCACCCTTCTCCTCGACCTTCCCTTTCACATGCAATCCCTTTCTTTTCCATCAACCCATCCTGCCACATGATCCCACTTTACCTTCCTCCATTTGGATAGAACAGCAGTTTTCACAGACAAATCACTCTGCTCTCCTTATCTTTTACCCTCTCAGCCTTTTCCCCCAGTACTAGCAGCACGTGTTGATTGTTTGGGTTTTAACCCCAATGAACAGCCCAATCACCTGGCTGGTCAAGTCCGCATTTGTTCAGCCGGGGCTTCACAAGAGCAGATGTGGAAAACAGCCCTCTGGTTAAATTTAACACAGGTGTGCAAGCAAATGGCAGAAACTTTTGCAAAGGGTTTTTGCGAAGGATTCAACCCACATGTACAAGCCTAAATGATGCAGGTCTTTGGTTTTTTTTTTAAATCGATGAACAGATGACTGCACAGGAAGAATGGAGACGTTGACAAGCAGGCAGATGATGAGGACATGAAGAAACAGATGGATGCAGAGAGGGTGTGATGAAGAGATTCTTGTAGAGGAGAGATGGAAAGTTGTGTTCACACACTTGGATTGCGCGGGCCAGTTTCCACTGGACCTATTTACCAGTAGTTTCCAGTGGGCAGACCTGGCTGACTCCTGTGGCTTTATAGAGCTGTACACAGACTCTGCAGGGCTGGGCTCACCTTGTAAACATCTCTGCCACGCCAGTCAGAGAGAGGGGGCCTTCCTCTCCCCAGTGCACTCAAAACAATGTGGGTTGTGGCCAAATACATTGCTCAAATAACCAAGCACTTATTGGAAATCACGCTGAATAAATGGACTGGAATGTTGTTTGCAGCCAAGCACTTGTTGTGAAGTAGAAGTTTTCTGCCTGTTACTTTTTATTTTATCTAACCTTTATTGGGTGAGTTTGCAAACTTTGCGGTGGGCTTGGAATACTCCATAACTTGAACGTTTCATCACTTTTTTAATATACTGTATGTGTGAAGATTGAGCCATATATATTATATGCATTCACTTGCTCAGTGTTTCATTCTCTTTCTTCATCTGGCCTTCAGCTTAACCCCCCTCTCACTCATTTGTATGTTTATTTTGTGTATTGTATAGTATACTTTCAGCGGCCTTTTGTGTGTGTGTGTGTTTGTGTGTGTGTGTGTGTGTGTATGTGTTTCCCTGTTCACGGGACGTCAGTAATTCTCTTGTTCTCTGGCCCCAGCTTTGTCAGCCAGGCAGGAATGTAGGTCACACACACAGAGTGCATCCAAATGGCCGAGTTACTTTGGACAGTTAGGACAATTCATGCTGTCCTCTTGGCTTTGGTGTGCATGCTTGCATGGTGGAGTGTGATTGTGTGTGGTCCACATACAGCCCCCCCCCCCCCCCCCCCCCCCCCCCAATGCACACACACACACTTACTTTGTATATCTGTAGACTATATTCTGTAGCCTTGTGTATGTGTCTGTGTGTTGAATGGCTTATTGATCATTTTCTAAAAAGTTTGGCCTCTCATAACACATGACCTGTTTGTTCCATGTCTACCCCGACAGTTCACCTTCAATGTGAGAAGCATGGGTTCGTTGTCGCTGGCCTGGGTGGGAGATGAATCTGGGGTGAGTTTGTTTGTGTTTATGTATGCATCTGACTATTAGAGGAAAAAGCTTGTTGTGTAATGCCTGGTCTCTGTCCTCAGGTGCTGCTGGTCCTGACAACATTTCAGGTGCCAATGTTCATGATGCGGTTCGGCCAGTCTAACCTCTACAGGAGGTGAGAAATACCTGATCGCTGACTGAATGGAAATGGACCAATAAATGATTATGTCATAATTGGGGCTGGGCGATAATTCAATGTTATCATTTATCGTCTTTCAATGGAATCATATCGTGATGATATGGTGATTTTGAGATATCGTGGCACACAATTCTGCTGTCTAAATTGATGATAACAAGCAATTTTTATTTAAAAACTCAAAACACAAAATGAGGTTTGAAACATTTTAAGGAATATTATTAGAAAATGTCATGTTTTGTTTGACAAACACACCTAACATTACCATTTGGTTCAATGGGATGAGCATTCATTTGATTATTTAACATACGTGAGCCATATTTTGATATATATCAATATTGAAAAATTGCAACCTTGTCTCTGTGTCAGTGAAGACTATGGGAAGACGTTCCAAGATGTGACTCACCTGATCAACCACACCTTCGTCCAGACCGAGTTCGGCATCGCCATCAGCCCTGACCACTCTGGCAAGGTCAGCGGTGTGTGTGTGTGTGTGTGTGTGTGGGGGGAAATGGGATGGGATCCATGGGACGGGAACGTGTGCTTCTTAGTTCTTTCAATGCAAAACAGGCAAACCTTTGACATACTGTACATAACTGACCCTGCATATCCCTTGTGTGTGAGTTTAGTGTTGCGTTATTACACAGTGAACTGTAAAGCTCCACAGCTCTACTCTGCTGTCGCTGCAGGATCAGTGGGATCTTCCTTATTGCTTATTGCTTCTCTCTGGGTCTGGTTTCAGGTGATCCTGACCGGTGATCTGTCAGAAATCGGGGGATTCCGTCTGTTTCGCTCGCAGGACTTCGGCCTGAGCTTTGTTCCGACCGACCTGCCCTTTGAGCCCCTCATTCAGATGCTGTACAACCCTGGAGACTGCAACGCACTGCTGACTCTCAGCGTCATGGTAGCAGCCTTCATGCTCTAGACCAAACCAAACTTCTCATCCTGCAATATTTAATGTCTTTTTTTTTCATCTGTTTTGAGTTTTTGGTTGTTTGTTTGCTTTGAGGTGAGATGTTTTGGCCGATTGAGTAATTTGCCTCTCTTCTTCTTGTGTTTTTTATCACTGTTTTTGTCACTTAGCTTCTGTTTTATCACTGCAACTAAACTAAACTAAACTAAACAAAACTGCCTCCTAAATTCCAAGGCTAATCTACCTCCTCTCCACCCTTTCTTGCATTCTAGACAATGCCAGAGACTTGATTAGATACCATTCAATGCTCACTAGTCACTGAATACTTTTTCACTGACCAAGACTTTTCCCTCTTCTCATTTTCTCTCTCCTCCAGTTGGACCTGTGGCTGTCTGAGGACTTTGGCACCACCTGGAGGAAGGTCCATGACAGTGTGTGTCTGGTCAGATGGTGAGAATTTTTGTTCTCCACCAACTAAACATCATCAGTCATTTGTTTATTTAATTTACAAATATACACAGGCCATGTGGGTACAAGTGGGTGCCAAACATACAAAATGCACAAAAAAATAGATTATGATTAGGTTAGTTTACTACTTTTTACTTTACACTTTTTAACATTTAAGATATAGTCTTATATAGCAACCTTTTATGTGTCAGTCATCTGTGTATGATTGGTTTGGAGTGAAAAAATAAGAAGATTTTCAACATTCCATCACTGACAGGGTGTGAAATATTGTGTGTCTGTTTTTTTGTTTTTGGTACAATGTGTGTGTGACTGTGTATGTGTTCTCTGTCCTTTGTTGTTTTTCCAGCTGTCTTTCTCATGGCAGTTTGGATCACTTAGCTGACTCTGGTTTCATCTGAGTAACACAGAGTTCACATGAGGTTGTGGTGTCAGCCTGCGGTTGTTAGCACTGCATTGTGGGAACGTTGTGATAGGTCTGTGCGACCACAGCTGTCATTTAGACCCCGGCCTAAATCGATAGCAGAGAGAGGGAGCCGAGGCCGCTGTCAGAGTGAATCATGAGTCAGCAACAACATTCTTATTCATCCCTCGTTACTTGAACCAGCAAAATCATTGCAATGTGAAAGCCTCCCTCCCCTTTGGCAGCTCACGGTGCCAGAGGGCTTGGAGGAGAGCCTGGGGTCGCGGAGGCCTCGCTCACACAGCTCATACAGCACTTATAAGGCACCACAACCGCAATCTGTGATCTGTGCAAACTCCAAAACTGGATTTACATTTGAACTCAGACAACTTTCCACTGTCCCAGTACATGAGCACTAAATTAGATCTTTCCCTTTTGTCTGTCTCAGTCCTTTATTGCTTCTCTCTCTCTCTCACACACAGGGGTCCTAAGAACAGTGTCTACTTAACAACCAACTCCAATGGGTCGTGCAGTGAGTGAATACAATACAGTCGCCTATCTATGCATCTATTTGGTAGCACAGTGTATTAGTGAAAATCCTCTCCTGCATCCTGTAACCCCACTGTCTCTCTGTCAGATGATAAAGGAATGTTGGAGCTGAAGAGGTCAACAGACTACGGGAGAAGTTTCCGGACCATCGCAACAAGAGTCTTCTCCTTTGTGCTGGGAGGGCGCTTCGTCTTTGCTTCCATCATGACTGGCATGGTATGTGTATATGTGTGTGTCTGTGTTTGTGTCTGAATGTCTGAGCATGTGTTTTCCTCTTTAACAGTGGAAATGTTAGTATTTATGTGTGTTGTATACATATACATATGCAGATAATATGCCATTATGACCAAAATCTGTGTGTGTGTTTGTGTGAGCCACTCTGGACTGGTTTCCTTGTGTATATCTCTGTATATGAGCTGGTACATATTTATGGACACATCTCTGTATGTATGCTGCTTCCATATTTAAATACCAATGATGCACATTTGCACATTTGGATACATTTCTGTATATATATGTGCTTCTATTTGTACAACTAATAATGAATAGTGAATAGAGTAATGAATAGTGAATAATTAGTGATGCACACTTTTTTCCTTCTTGTAAAGCTGTCAGTGAACATGTTGCATCTTTTTATTTGTTATATTATCTTGAATGCTTTGGATATGTTTGCTTGTCTGTGTATGTGTGTGTGTGTGTGTGTGTGTGTGTGCGTGTTTGTGTGTGTGTGTCAGGGTACAGAACGTATGATCCATGTGTCAGTGGATGGAGGTGATGCGTGGAACATGGCTCAGCTTCCTACAGTCAACCATGAGCAGTTCTACTCCATCCTGGCAGCCAATCAGGACATGATATTCATGCATGTCGACGACCCTGGAGGTTAGAACCAATGACGATGATGATGATGATGATGATGATGATGATCATGATTAACGATGATCTTGCTAGGTGTTGTCCCTGAACCTATGTGCTGTGTGTTCTGCGCTGTGTGGAACAGACTCTGGGGTCGGAACCATCTATGTGTCGGATGACAGAGGAACCGTGTTCTCCAAGTCTCTGGAGCGCCACCTCTACACCACCACAGGCAGTGACACTGACTTCACCACCATCACTTCGCTCAGAGGGGTCTACATGACCAGCACACTCACAGAGGGCGAGTCAACACGCCATACAAGCTATATTTAAATCCTTAAGAGAAAACTTCTAGTCATTTTTTGTCAACAGTTTTTATGATATATGTTTAATCACAGAAGATTGCCAAGTACATTGCATTTGATTCTTACATAAGAGAATTAGGGCCACGTGAAAAATGTATTTGAATTCTGAGATTAATATTTTTTCTCAGAATTCTGACTTTAAACTCAGAATTCTGACTTTAAACTCAGAATTCTAATATTAATCTCAGAACTCAAAAACGTTTTTCACATGTGGCTCTAATCCTCTTCCGTAGGTTCTAATCTCACACCTAACTGTGGTTATTTTTCATGCCATTAAATCTTGTGTTCAACAGAGAGTGTTTACTGCTTTTAAGTAAATGTAGTGAATGTTACTGACGCCTCTTCTTGTCCCTTTGTAGAGGGAACAGTGGAGACAGTGATCACTTTTGACCAAGGAGCAAAATGGCAGCCTCTACGCAGACCACAGAACAGCCGCTGTGACACCGAGACTGCTACTAACAGGCCTGACAGAGTGAGACACACACACACACAGACACACACACACAGACACACAGAATCAAATGTGACAAAGAGCCACAAAGGCTTTCAGCTGCACCAGTGTTCTCAGGTCAGATGCATCTGTAATACCTCATCATTAGACAGTGTGTGTCTCTGCAGTGGGTGACATTGTCAGTGTGTGCTGTTATCTTTACAGTGCAGACTTCACATCCATGCCTCCTACAGCACCAGCATGAAGATGAATGTCCCCATGCTGCCTCTCTCACAGGCCAACGCCGTGGGCCTCATCCTGGCTCATGGTAAAACACACACACACACACACACACGCTTGCACACACACAAAGATCTCTTTACACAGGCAATCCTACCCATTTTATTTTGAAAATGTATGCCCTACAACCAGGCAGTGTTGGAGACCCGGAGTCGGTGCTCTCTCCTGATGTGTATGTGTCTGGTGACGGGGGCTACTCGTGGCTGCTGGCCCTCAGCGGCCCTCATCACTATGCCATCCTGGACTCTGGAGGCCTGCTGGTGGCTGTGGAACACACCAACTCACCTGTCAACCAGATCAAGTGAGGAGGGAGCAAGCTATGGGAGGGGGCCCTCAGACTAACCACAAACCATGTAGTTGTAACAAACGCTGAACTGAATCCCTACACAGTGAATCTTTACAAGTTTTTGTAATAATGGAAAAAGGAAACTCCAAGTAGTGGAGGCACAACAAAGCTTGGCCAAATCCCTCTTCTAATTAACATTCAAAGGAGAGCTATTTATGTTTTACGTTCAAACCAAATTATCACAAACCAAAAAGGAAATGGCATTGCCTACAAAGCAGCAACATCTCAAAATTAACTAAAAGCCTATTTGTTCTTAAATCTGTTTGATCATTATTACTGAGCCAAAACTGAGGAAAACAAAACTATGTAGAAACTCAGTGAGCGCAGCCTGGCAGTGGAGTCGGGCTGTCACAGGCGTTCCTGGCTGCTCAGGCAGGACAGAATGTGCTCATGCTGCTTCCAAGGAGAGAGGGGGGGACAGAGCTGCACTTTCTCTTTACACGCTGAAAAATACAACTACATTAGAGCATCGTTTTTTCCCCAAACCCTCACTGCTAAATCTACGATGTCTTCTGGCAAAAGTATCAAAATGCACTTCTTGGGCTGCACAATGTCTGCCACAGCCTGAGTGACAGCTAGTGGGCTGCCAGTGCAATAGCTGTTCCATTTGTGGAACAAATTATTTTTCTCTGAACTGAATCATTCTCAAATAATAATTGTATTTATTATTAAAATATTTTTGCAAATTCAGATTAAAAAACTGATCATCGATAGCTGCACAATTTAAATTTATGCTGCTATTTGTTTTATTGTCGCTGCTTTTATGTGTCTGCTTTGCAATTGTAAGACAAGTCACACTTTCCAGCTGCCTGTGACCAGAGCTTTCTTATTACCTCACCAAGTGTAAACTAAAAGGAGGAGTCGTGAACTATTTATTCCTTGTTGAGAGCCACATAATAACTACACAGAAAATGTACTCAAATATCACTGAACATGCCCTCATTAACTATGATTTCATATAGTTTTGATGCTTACAGTCTTGTTTTTCATCCCCCGCCCCCCACAGGTTTTCAACAGACGAGGGTCAGTGTTGGCGTGTGTATAACTTCACCGACGACCCCCTTCACTTCAGCGGTATGGACAGTGAGCCCGGCTCTCGCTCCATGAACGTCAGCCTCTGGGGCTACAGGAACGACTTCAGCAAATGGGTGGTGACCACCATAGACTTCAGGAAGCTCCTCAGCAGAGACTGTGAGTGTATGTGGATATGAGGATGTGCTCGGCCGGTGTAACAAGCATCACGTTCGACTTTCTGTGTGTCCGTGTATGTGTGTGCAGGCGGCGAAGGGGACTATGTGCAGTGGCTGGCCCACTCTGCGGACCCCAGTGAGCCTAACGACGGCTGTGTGCTGGGCTTCAAGGAGCGCTACCTACGCCTGAGGAAAGACTCTGTCTGCTGGAATGGGAGGGACTATGCCGTCACCAAGCAGCTGTCTCCCTGTCCCTGCACACTGGGTGATTATCACTGGTATGTCCTCGTTCCTTCTGTCTCCCCCTCTGACTCTGTGTAGGTGAGTGAAATGTCTGAATAGCAGATAAAGTCATTTCTTCATCCTGTATCTGCTGTGGCCATGAGGGACGCTGCAGAAGGGATAACCGGATATCTTATTTCATGTGTGTGGTGAAAAACTTGTATCTCCAAGATGTCAACTTTTCTGTAACTAAGAAAAACAGCCTTGTGTTCGGCTGGACCGCCATGCATTTTTGAGTTTATCCAGTGGAAAAAATCACAAAAATCACCAAGATTGGACATTCACATGACAACAATGATATACATGTGTGTCAACAAATTTGTGAGAACGTAATGTGACCCTCATATAAGACCCCCTCTCCCAACATGCACACACACACACACACACACGCAGAAACAGGCCCTCTCCTTTTCCCCTAATATCTCGTCTCATCCCTCTCTGTGCTTTTGCAATGGTCAGGTTCAATAAACTGGCATACAGTTGATGCAGCTTTCTCCTACAGTGACTTTGGATACTACCGGCCAGAGAACAGCTCAGAGTGTGTGGAGCAGGAGGAGCTGAAGGGCCGTCCTCTGGAGTTCTGTTTAAATGGGACCACAGAACAACTGCAGACCAGTGGGTGAGGATCTCTTGTGTTTTTTTTATCCTCCGTCTTTCTCATTCTCACTCACTCTTTACACCCTCTGTCTTTGCGCTGTCCTCTCCCGTGCCCTTTTCATCTAGTTTTGTCTCGCCTGTCTCGCATGTGTCTCTGAAGCTACCGGAAGATCCCAGGAGACCAGTGTGAGGGGGGCTTCCAGCCAGACAGGAAGGAGATTGACCTGAGGAAGATTTGCACCAGCAGCGCCCTCTATCCCAAATCTCTGGTCAGTTCTGCTCTCACCCTGAGCCACAGACTGAGAAAGGTCCATTTTAAAAGTCTTCTAGTGTGTCCCCAGCCTTAAGATAGCTGCATACTAGAGGATTATCTGTCCAATTTACACCAGATTTTTTGATCCTGAATATCGGAGGGGAAATCCCAATAGGAGACTTGGTTGGCAAAGATTATCTGGTAGTGTGAGGAGTTTGAGGAGATTAACTTGCACACTCTCATCTGAGCTGCCCCGATACTGTCAAACGTGTTTGATATTCACAACCTGACATCTGTAGGGTCCTGAACAAGTCCTGTGGAGTGTGCGGATCAGTGATTCATTCCAAGAGACAGCCAATGAAAAGCTGAGTTTATAGTGAGGCGAGGCTGAGCAGGCTGAGTCAGGCTGTCCACCTCCATAATTTTGATTGGTGTCACGTTGAATAGCGTTTTCAAAATTAGTTAACGTCTTCTAGTTTGTCCCCGGCATCATCCTCATCAGACGCAAGAAGGCGAATCACACCCCCGTTTTCTCCATTTCAAACCCGCTGGGAAAAAAAAAGCACCGCTCCCAAGATAATTATGTTCTCTTTCGTCACGTTTCTCATCCCTCTCTCTTTCTCTTTCTGTCACTCACTAATAGACTGAAAACAGTTCGCCACACACTGCTGTCATAGTGATGGTTGTCATAGCGATCCTGCTGATGAGTGCTGTTGCTGGCGTTTGGCTGGTTAAGAAGTACGTCTGTGGAGGAAGGTCAGTTAACCACGCTTCATCTGTGTACACACACACTCAAATACACACTGCACACACACTGCACACATTGCTCCTCTATTTCTTTCTATACTCAATGATTTCTTCCTCAGGTTCCTTGTGCACCGGTACTCTGTGATGAGGGAGCATGTTGAGGCTAATGGAATAGAGGGAGTGGATGATCTTGACACACACTACATGGAGACAGGAAAAGCACAGTACCACGATGACTCAGATCAGGTATCTGACACACAGGTAAAATGGCATATTTGTAGTAGAGCTGTGTGAATATCCATTAACTATTTTGTATGGTTTGTGTCCCCTCATAGGACCTCTTAGACTAAGGTGGAGACTTAAGGGATTTTCCCCCTAAGGCTCTTCAAGACTAAATGTAAGTAGCCTATGTAAGACGCAGTCTTCCTCGACGCCCGGGCGCCCCTACTCCTCCCACACGCCGGCTAACATCTGCTTCTCCGTGTCGTTCACATCTCGCTGTGCCCTGGTGGCCGGAGGACTCAACAGCAGCGGACGACTCTCACATTGCTTCCTTGTTTGGGTTGAGGCTCCCACAGAAGGGGAACTGGTGGCTGAAGGAGGGAGGAGGGAGGAGGGAGGAAAGCAGTGAAAAGCAGAAGAAAGCCGCTGGCGTCCCTGGAGAGCTTTTGTTGTTTCTGTCACAAAGAGTTCTATAGAGACCAGTGAGTCTGAATAAGTGCTCTGTCGTCCTCCGCGTGTTTCCTTTCATGCTGACCTGAGAAGAGATGGCCTTTCATATCTGCATCGTGACGCACTGCGGAAGCACGATACAGAGACTCTACATTGGACTTATAAAATTAGTTTCAGTACTTCAGTAGTTGATGGGAAGCAACTTTATTTAGGGAACATTCAAGCAATAGAACGCAGAAAATATTAATTAATAGTTTATCTCAATGTTTAGGTCTGCTGTCGATGGGATAGTTTATGTTAGTAAACTAGTTTTTATATATTAATCTGTCAAGTTAAGATTGCAAGATACAATCCTATTGTGAAGATGTATAAAATGAAAACTAATTTTTTAAGCAGTGCAGCTTGATATGATTAACAGCTTCTACTCCCCTGTATGTGTGGTGGAAATGAGAGACTTGAATTATTGCCAAAGCACTTTTATTGTTTAGTTTTATTAAGTTGAGTTGAAACTTTAACAAGCAAACTAAACCTTAGCCCAGCAAAATATGAGTGTGAAGATGATGATTACCCCAACTCTTTACTTGAACTGTCTGGTGTTTTGTACTTAATAATATAACAAATGTTGTGAAATATCCATAATAACAGACTTGATTGTCAGTTTAATATGTGTGGTGGCCATAAAGAACAGAAACTTTATTATATTCATTGAGTCACAGCTTTTTCCCAGTAGACACTTCTCTGTGTTATATTAGTTGTTTATATGAGATGTTGGCTGGCTATCATTTCTGTATTATCTGCAATGTAAGAATTGTAACTTTGACACGTGCAGGGCTTATGGCCATTGCTTGTTTCCTCCAGGCAATATTACCCCAGTGAATAAGCTATTGAAATAAGCTGGCCTAATATAGAGGCATATTCTCAAGGACTGTCGGATGGACTTTGTCTGATATAAAAGCAAATTAATGTTTGTCAGGGCTATGCTTGATGCTTCTTTAGTTTCATAACTGTCAGTAAGAACAAACCCAGCTATTTACAGGATTCAATGATTTATTTTTGCACTGTATCTACAGATCTGTGAAAAAGTTGCATTTTTGCCTCTTCATACATCTAATTGTTGTAAACTGTTTTGGCCATTACATGTGATCTCCATTCCATTTTGTTTGTCTTGATTACTTGCTGAAATACTGGAGATAAATATATCTGAATTTATAACTATTTCATAACACAGACATTTTATAACAATGCTTGTATTGAATGAAATCAATGAATAATATGAATGAAATAACACTATGTCTTTTATACATTTACATGTATTTGTATTTAATTAATTAATGCTCTAGATTAACTATTTTGACAATGAATGCACTCAACAGAGGAAATAATGAAAGTCTGTGCTGTGGTCAGTCCAGTAGAAGATCCAATGTGTCTGATCTCTATCCAGCAGTAGGGGGCGCTACAGCCACTCATGTGGTTAGCTGTGAATCCGGAAGTTGTGCAACCATCGTCATCATTTGAATCTTCTAGGCCAGCTAACTGCCTAAATGTTAGCTAGCTAGTATTAGTTTTGAGAAGCCTTTTTTCATGTTTGTGTATTAAATTATCAGGTAGCTGCTAGGGCTACAGTACGTGTGGAACAATGTAGCAGCTTTGAAGTGATGCTAATTCATGAAGGTGAGTTCATTTTCAACGTACATATCGTTCTGGCGTTAGCTAGCTAAGTTAGCTAACGTTAGCTTTATTTCGTTACGTTAGCTAACACGTTTGCTCGTACTAACGGGAGCCAGGTTTGGCACCTGCCAAAATTACCCGGACTTTCTGCTTACATGCCAGTAGTAACGGTTGCAACTGTTGACTGTTAGTCTGTAACGTTATTGCATTCATTTGCATAACGTTAGCTCGGCTTGTCAAGAGCACTGGCCTTGCCAGTTGAAGATAATAAGCTCAAAGTGCTGTCGGACTCAGTAATGGTGGAGTCTAGATCCAGGCTTCCTGCAGTCAAGCAGCAGTCTGGCAACTCGTTTGAAATGCGTTAGGCTCAGAGAAATTAGGCCAGCAACAATTTAACGTGGCATTGCGTGCTAAATCAGATATTGCTTGACGATTGGGGAGGAAAAGGTTGTCTCATTATATGCGTTATAACCCTGGATTTCAGATTTTCCTCGTTTACTATGAGCTCCCTATCAGCCCAGCCACCGGCATCAAGCTCATCATGCAGGACGCTACCAGGAGATGGAAGTCAGGTAAGAGCGATAACAAAAAATATGACAATTGTTGTGCCTGTACTATATTATCAGCATACATAATTCACATATGCTGCTGAGCAATAGCATCGTGGTTCATGTTATTTTCAGGTGCAACCCAGAGCACCTCTCCTGCAGATTCTGCGTGTTGCCGGAGCCCAGGAAGATATCTTCACGCTCAAAGAGGTGAGTTGTCAGCGCAGGTCAACTTACAACCTGTTTTGCTGGTTGTATGTTGATGGTTGTAAGGCGGAATGGTCTGGCTTTGGACAACACGTTCTCTGGAGGGGGCAGCAAAGCCAGCTTGTTAAACTGCCCATCCCAGACTCTCCTAAATTGTGTTCCTGTAGTTAAAAATGTGTGGGTGCCTGCCAATATCTAAAGTCAACTGTTTTGTTTAGGTGATGCACTACTTGGGACAGTACATCATGGGGAGGCAACTATATGACAAACAGAGGCAGCACATCGTCCACTGTCAGGATGACCCGCTGGGAGAACTGCTGGAAGTGGAGAGCTTCTCTGTCAAAAACCCCAGGTACAAGCACACAGACGGACAGAGCTTCTGTTCATCACTCTCATATTAATGCTGGAGTATACATCTAAAATAAGAAATCAAATTCTGAATTCATGTTTTCTTATTTTATAGCCCAGTCTACGAAATGCTCAAGAAGTACTTGGTTGTGCTTGGTTCTGCTGGTAAGTGATGCCTTCATTTAATGTTTGAAATGCATTGTACCTTCTTTTGGTGAAATTATTTTGTCATGGGGGTATAGACAGATAACATGCAATATGTATGTCTCTATACTTCGGCTAGTTTGTACATGGTGTGATTGTGATTATTTGAGATTCATTCTTGTCCTTTTTTCTCTTCCCTTTGTGTTTGATGAATTGAATGATGTTTCATTCAGTTGCATCTACCATGATATGTTTTGAATTGAAGATCTCTGGTAATATGGTGATTATCTTATTTAACAACAAGTCATATTCCTTCTAAAATCAGCTTTCTATTTGGATACATTGTGTGTGCTTGTGACAGTGTGTGCATCTCTTAAAGAGAGGGGGATTCTGGGTTGGACGAGAACTGCACCAGTTTCCAACTCGGCCTACATTAGTGAGAGTGTATTAAAAGAAGTAGTGTGCTATAATTAAAGGGTGGGGGTGTCCTTTGTCTGTTACTGTGTCTCATTTGAAACGCAGACGCTGCAGAGAATCTTTCTGTGGGCCGTGAGTGTGTAGATGGCGGAGTGGAGGATCGCGGTCAGGTAAAGCTGAAGCATGGTGCTCAGGAGAAACAGAGACCCCAAGCCTCTGTCACCTCACAACACACAACCCTTAACGAATACACAGGGACAGGACCAGCAGGTTCAATGTGAAGCTGCTTCACTAATGATTCGTGGCATAAGTGTAATATGCACTTACACACAGTGCTGGATTGAAACCAGTAAGTCTTGGTGTAACCCCAGTTCACCAAGAGTTCCTCTAGAGTATATACTGAGCTCCTGTCGGCTTGTGTGTAATGAGGTGAAGGGCAGAGCTGCTGTCTCCGTTGGTGTGCATCTGTACAGAGTGGCACCGTCTCTGTACAACCCCATCCTTGGTCTGGTCTGGTGGTATTCCTAACACTCTTGTGTGACCCGCCAGCTCCACCCAGTGGATGGGGGGCAGAGTCAATGTCTCTGTCTGTCTCAGAGTTCTCTTCTCTGCTCCGAACTGGGGGATCGCAGCTCCTGATCCAGTCACAGGCTCAATGACCACCCTAAACCTTAAATATCCTTTCCCCCCTTCACCCACCCCAGTGATCCTACACCCTTCTGCCCACTCCCCTCCAACACCCACCCCAAAGCACCTATGCCCCCTAATGTACCCCTACTGTATGCCTCAACATTACTGAGCTACAGTCAGATTTTCACTTGTCTTCACTTCCTCTGTGAATCCAAAGGGTTAAATACCAAGTGTTGTATGTTTTTAAAGCCAATCTAGGGTGCTGTCAAATTTCAGGTCAATTCGGAGATCAAATTGGAATATGTTTTTCAAATATACTAATGTCTAACAGCAGTGATAACTCAATGGTCAATGTCAAATGTCCTCTTAGAATGTGTCTGTCTGCTTTCCTTCCCATGTAAAAAGGTTTTCAAGTTCGTGTATGAATGTGGACACTTTCCCATAGACAATATACACAAGACCACTTATTGATGTTTTGAATGCTATATACCCCGTATATGTTTTCTGTGCCTTCCTCCGCCCATTTAGTTTCCTCACATAGAGCATATCTTACAAGAATTCAGCATTTAAATCCCGACTTATGATACATGACTTAGTTTCCATATAATACATATTAGAACTCTACTGGATTCTTCAAACCTTTCCACATGGGTTTCATCTCTGTGTTAATTAACGCCCTGCGTCTCCCACCTGTCCTTTCTTTGTCTGTCTCTTTCCTTACAAACACACAATGCTCCAGTCCATCTCCTACATTATTTTGACCTTACCCCACCTTCCCTCCCCACCGGCCCGTACCCCTATTGCCCAAACCCTCAACCCCTGTACCACTGCCCCTTACCCCGAGGCCATCTTGAGAAGGAGCTGTGAGTCTTCCAAGTGCCCAGTTCTTGCTCTGTGTTCTCATTTTCTCTTCTCCACTCTTGCTCCCTCTGTAGGTGTATGGAGGTGTGTCCAAAGCAGGACTGGAGGTTGGCAGTGATAGGCCCCTCCTCCTGCAGACCCCCTCCCAGAGACGACCTCGGGAGCCAGATGAAGGTTAACAAACAGTTAATACTACTTAAGGCTGATTTATGATTCTGCGTTGAAGTGTTGCCGTAGCTACGCCGTAGGTGTTTGTGGGGCCGGCATAGCCCACAGAGGCTGCCACCATAGCTTACGTGTACCTCTCCAAAAAAGTAACTGCGTGTAGGGTGACACAAGACCGCAAGAACTGTGGTTGGCCCGCTTGGGTCACATATTTCCTCTTACCTGTATCCGGTTGATGTCCGCTGATAGTGAAGACAACAGCATTCAGCTGAACTTTGATTAAGTGATAAGCCCCCAGAGGCCATGCTTTGCACTGATATTAGAACAGGTAAGAGGCATTATTAGGCACAACTCAAAGCAGCACAAAACCCTCTTAGCTGTTCTAAAATCAGTGTAAAGCACAGATTATCATAGCTTAGTGCTTTATAAAATGGTAACACACCATTGTAATAAAAAAATATGCAAATGTTTGTTTTTAATCAGTGATGTAGTTCTAGTACTGGTATCAGTGATTTTGAAATAATGACATGTTATTTTTACGCCAAGTAATATAGTTCTAGTACTGGTATGAGTGGTGATTTTCAGTTAATACATTAATATTTGAAATTTGTAACTGTTATTTGGTCACAGGTATGTGTTTATCAGGTATTTTACAATGGTTTAGAATGTCACTCAGCCAGTCCAAACTGAGAACCAGTATTTTCTGTTTTATAATGTTGAATTCAACCTCTCCAGACTCCCTTGAAGGCCTGCCGCGGTCAGCCTGCAAACGGCCCAAGCTGGACGTTACTCTGGATGAGTGGGACCTCTCTGGCCTGCCCTGGTGGTTTCTGGGCAATCTCCGTAGTAACTACAGCCGCAGGAGCAATGGCTCCACCGACATCCACACAAACCAAGTAAGAAGCCACAGGGTTTGGGGTTCTAGCCTAAAAAAACCCAGCAGATATGATTGCTTGCTTGATGGAGGGCATAAGAAAAGAATAAGAGTGAAACAGTGGTGATCTGACTGAGGTGTCAGCTGTCTCCTGCACAGGAGGAGGACACGGCCATCGTGTCGGACACCACCGACGACCTATGGTTCCTGACGGAGGGCGAGAGCGAACAGGTGAGCGTGGAGATGAAGGAGGCTGCACTGGAGGAGGGGAGCGGAGGAGAAGGAGAGGCTCTACCTGAGGAGGATGATGGAGGAGGGAAAGAAGAGAAGGCAGATAAAGAGGTAGGACTTTGTGCCGAATGTCTTTTATTAGTCCCAGTAAGGGTACATGATTTTAAATTGTTTAGTCTTCCACTGTTTTCATCTCATCAATCTTGATCACTTTCACAGATTTGTGTCTACCAAATAAATCATTTGCTGTAAGGGAAGTAAATGTCTTATGCCAGGAAGAGTGAGGATAATTTAGTCTGATCAAATGTCTTTTACATTTTTTCAGATGCAGGAGGAGCCAGATGAAGATTCCCAGTGTCTGAGTGATGACACCGATACAGAAATCTCCACACAGGTCTGTGTCATCCATCTGTTTTGTCATAGTCTCAAGTTGTGTCTATTGATGAAAACTTCCAAGATGTAGACTTGTGACTTTGCATTTACCCTCAGGATGCATGGCAGTGCACAGAGTGCAGGAAGTTTAACACTCCTCTCCAGAGGTACTGTGTTCGCTGCTGGGCCCTACGTAAGAACTGGTACAAAGATGTCCCCCGACTTGCCCATTCCCTCTCTGTCCCTGACATCCCAGCATGCAGCTCTCTCGCCGCCCATGATGAGGAAGATGACAGCGACACAGGCATTGACGTCCCAGACTGCAGCAGGACAGTGTCTGACCCTGTCATCCTGCCCTCCCACTCCACACCCGACCGACCACTGCCCACTATGGTTTTAGGGAAGGGCAAGGGGCCTCGGCCTTCTGGTTTGCCCAAGGATGAGCAGCTCTCAGGAGGGGAGAGTCAGGAGAGCCTGGGGATGGAGGTTGAGGTTAGGCCTGAGGCCTTGATGGAGCCCTGCAAGCTGTGTCGAGTGCGGCCACGTAATGGAAATATAATACATGGACGTACAGCTCACCTGCTAACATGCTTCCCCTGTGCCAGGAGGCTGCACAAATTCCAGGCTCCTTGTCCTGGATGTGGAAAAATCATTCAAAGAGTTATTAAGATATTCATCCTCTAAAAACACACATTCACCTGCTGGACTGTGGTCCTGGGGACCTGATCGATGGTTAAAGCAAACATAAACAATAATAATAGCTGCATGCACTCTGGTATACAACCTCTGCTGGTAGACACACACAACCTGCACCTTACCCACCCTTCAGGCTAACACATACACACACTGTAGCACTTGGTTGAGCTTGTTCTTGGTTGCATGGTTTATTTTGCATCACACTGCCTCTGAAGTATCGTTAGATGCAACCTCGGACATCTAGTGTTTGACAAACCAAATGTTTATGTTTTTAGTGCCGCATTTCATAAAAGAGAGGTGCAAAGGCAGAAGTATTTATTTATTTATCGGAGAGCCACAGGAGTGTAAAATTGGTGGAGCTATTGTGTAATTTTCTTGTTTGATGAAGGCTTGTCTTTTTTCAGGCTAAGTGGATTTTCACTGGTGCTATGTGTAAAGTTTGTTTCCAGTTGTTGAATGGTGCCATATAAGAAACATTAGTTCTATTACTTTTGCGTGATGCTTTGTCTCCATAGCCCCACTTAGTATAGAAAATGTGTAGAAAACTCGGTAAACATTTTTCTTTAAGCCTCATGCAGCCCTTTTTTTTCTGTTTTTTTTTTTTTTCCTTTGTCTATCCTCATATGTTTTGTGGCTGTTTGCTTCCAATTGTGAAGACAGAGTAGAGGAGAGAGAGTATCAAGTCTTTTCTCAGAACCATGTTCATCTTTTGGTTGTCAATAGCTACCATTCCCTAAAAGCATCCTCCATAGCTCTTTTTTTTTTTTTATGCGTTCTCTACATCGGTGAATGTACTGTACAATACAAGTGTGGTGACTTAAGTCCTGTTTCTCTCAACATAGTGTTAAAAGATTTAGGATTAACATTAACCTGCTTGAAAAAGTACAGCTGAAGAAGTATTTACTGTAATTTTCTCTTCCGGGAGGTATTTTGATGGTGGTGTGTATTCAATATTTACAATTGCCAAGCTGCTGCTGATAGTTTTGCCTGCAGTAAGTTATCTCAATTAATTGTTAGTGTTTTAATTTTCTCTTTAAGAAAAAGGGTATTATTGACCTCCTTTCCTGAAGTTAAGAATTAACAATTTCTATATATTTTGTATTTAATTTATTTATGATTCTGTTTTAGTTCAGATGTTCACCTTTCAGTGAACCAGAAAAAGGTAGAGCCAAAGGTGATATGACTGCACTTGTTACATTGAACAGAGTCCTAATGTGTAATTTACAACAAAATTGTATTCTGAAAGGTATCAAGAAATTCTTCAGCGAAAGGGCCTGAGTTACCAAATGTTTCCTCAGTGATGTGGACATGAAAGTGACTGTGTAGTACTTATTGGGAGTTGAGGGTTAGATTGAAGCGTTACACTGCCATGTAATGATTTTGAATTTTGATTTGTATTGTTTTATGGACATACTTTTTTCTGGTATTTCTGTGTTATTTGACTTAAGATTTGCTGGTATGTTCCCTTGCTGGGCTCTTGTCTGACCTATTAACTATTTCCTTTCAGTGAGAACGTGTGAGCTGTCTACGAACACTTTCTCACAAGTAGGATGTACAGTGACATTAGGCTCTTAATTCTTGACTCTGCTCTGTTTAGCATAGAGGGAATGGCATAGTTGTTCTGTGATCAGCTCTTTACTTGCGCTTAATCTCTCTGCCAGCAGGTGGGGAGAAGTCTCAGTATTGTATCTGGTGCCCACTGAAGCTATACAATACCAGTAATACATGTAATGTGTATATAGAGCATGCCTCCTAGCGTGACTAAAACCAGCACTGCGCTGGTGTGAGAGCTATGTTAGCTATGTAAAAGCTAAAAAGCTATGTAAAAGATTAATGTAGCCTATTATATTTGCTTCCATCATTCTACGACCTGAGAAACCTACTCACTTCCACTAGATGCAGATCTCTAACATCCATAATAACAATGGTATAGTGTATAATATGCCAGTATTACTGGTTCAGATAAACAAAGACACAAATAAGTGTTGCAAATTTAAGATTAAGACTACAAATGTACTCAAATATGGTACAGCCAACAGTTTTTTTTCCTACTTGTCATGGAACATTGCCTCAAAACAACTGTCTTTCTTGCAAATAATGTAATGCTCTGATGTGCCGCTGTAACTTTTTTTTGTAAAGCAATAAAGAGTTGTTTCAGTTAATTACTATTGTTTCATTTAGTTCACTTAGACACCAAAGGGACAGTTGATGTACAGTACCCACTGGTGAAGAGGTGTGTGTGTGTCTGTGTATTGGCTGAAGAATAAGTCATTGTATGACAGGCCAGCTGTCATGTGTCCTCTCCTTCACGACAGGACTGCCTCCAGCACCTGCGTTTCTCTCTCCTCTGCTTACTCACTCTTCTTTTGCTTACTTGTGTCTGCCTTATTTTTGTCCTCTTGCCGAGAAGTGGGACAGGCACCCTACCTTCTATGTTGCTGTAACAGCGCCGCTATCCAACTTATGCATGAAAACTATAATTATTCTACCCTAGGGTGTTATTTAAATGCTGCTTAGTCATTAGGGGATATTCCCAGTGGAAAGTCCCCTGTGAAAGTCTCCTTGTCAGGGATCCACTAAAGCCCCCCTAGACTTAAAGGATAAGAAAGATACAGTATGACTAGTAGTCATATTTCCATAGATGATGAGTACCTTAACAGACCGTTAAGTTACATTTATTTATAAAGTTCTTTAAAGCAGCAGTTTTGTCACAAGTGCTTTACATAGCATTAAAGGGCATGAATACAGATAAAAATGAGAAAGAACAAACATCACATTTTAGACACTTTGTAAGGTGTGTGTGTGTGTCCACAGGAGCACAGATCAAATGACAGGCTGTAGGGAAACAAACAAAGTGAAAAGAATGTCTGGTATGGTATTTGTTGAACAAAAAAGCAAAGATATTCCTTAGAAGAGGAAGGAGGTAGCTAGGTGTTGCCGTCCTCCTGGTGATTTGCACTACAGTATTCAGCGCATGTAATCGCCATACCAAAATGGTGCCCCTGACCCCGCATCTAATTCAAGAATGAAGTGCTGCTTTGTTCGTGGTATCTGGCACATCAGAGCAGGGTTGGCACTAGAACATATAGCAGAAGAGTGGCATAACACTCTGGTGACATGGCACCCGCAGCTTGGCACCTCTAGAATGGCATGGCCAAGGGAGTGGTAGGGGATCTGCATGTTTCCATGGCGACAGTACATCTATCCCAACACCCCAGAATAACTTTTAACACATTCTCCCTTTATCCCATATGGCGTATGCAATACTTCCTAGAGGGAAAATAGTTAGGATGTGAGCTCTCTGCCGAACATTGCTCCAATACTTGTGGAGAGCATTTTTTCCCATGAATATCTTTATGGTTGTTCTGTTCCTGGGTGGGCCTCTGATCTGGCACAATACGATAAGTGGAAACATTGGAAGGCTGCCCTTGCATAGTTTTGACTGGCCTACATGTGCCTTACTTTGTTTTATATCAAAAGGACATGGCTCTACCATATTGTCCCTATTACATTACACCACAGATCAGATGAGTATTGATGGTGATCAGTGACTTCAAGCTCATTCCAACTACTGTGCCCACTGTGTTTGATCAGGGAGAAAGGGTAACGTATGTGAGTATGCCTGGTATCTGTGTCACTCTCCTCCTCCGTCTGTCCGTCTGCATACCTACAGGATGGCGAGCCTCAGCCTGTTTACCCTCCTTTACTCTTCTCTGGTTGTGTCTCTGGATGTCTGTAACTGTATCTGTGTGGCCAGGACCTTTCCTCTCTCACCTCCACACAGACACACACACAGACAGACACACACACACGCACACGCACGCACATTCCCTCTGTTGTGTCCGGCTATTTGGTCGCTCCAGAAACCAGGCCGCTAAATTTGTCCCACTGCTGACATGGGAGAAGGTCAGTGGAGCCAGAGATAAACAAAGATAGGAATAGCGAGAGACAGACAGAAAGAGAGAGGGAGAGAGGAATACAGAATAAGAGTAGAAAATGGAAAAAAAAAACAGGTAATGATAGAGATGGAGCACAGCAACGCATGAAGAGAGAGGAACAAGGAGAGACTGATGAGGCCAGAAAAAGACAGAGCAAGTCCAGCCAGGTCCTGGAGGGAGGCTTGTCTTTCCTTTTCACCTCAGCGGGATGCCAGATATGGAAGAGGATACTGAAGTGCTGGACTGACTGGGATCAGGACATACATAGTTTCCACACAGCCATCCACTCAAATCTCACAACATCACTCCACAGGGGGTATACGCATCACTGGGCTTGCACAGGATGCAATGATGCGTCTCAGAGAGGAGCTATGCTGATTGCAGTTTACACCAGGGCAATATCTACGTGTGAATTGCCTCCAAATTAAACTGGATAGCTTTTATGAGCACCAAGACCTGCTCTCCAATGTCCTGTCACATAACTTTTCTGATTGACTCTGAAGTAAAAGTCGGAAAGAGATGGATGATTGTTTTCTGCCCTGTGATAAGTATTGCTAAGGATGAATGAAATTTCAAGTATCATGCAATATACTGTATCACTGGAATAGATATGACTGTGTCTTGTGTAAGTCATCTGTCTGTGGTTGTTCGCAGCAGCGGAATATGGATTGTTTATTTGTGACAGTGAATAAGTTTAGGGCTACCATGTGGTGCGAAGTATGTTAGTAGGAAGTGGGTTACAGTATGTGTGTAAGTATGAGTATGTATGCGTGTGTGAATGTGTTTGTCTATGTGTGCTAGTGGCTTCCAGTGAGTGGGATGCCAGCGAAGGGAAGGGCAGCGGACGGCTCGGGGGCTCAGTCCATTCCTGCGATTTAACATGACACCACTTGCACTAAGACGGCGACAGCTGCGTATGCGCATGCCGGCCATTCTGTTTGTTGTAGGGGATTACTCTGCGATAAAAGCCCCAGTGAGGAGCAGCGCGGCTGGGCTGCAGAACTACTGTTTCCCCCTGACTTAGAAAGCTTTCGCCGGGCCTCCCGAGCCCTGTGAAAACACAGGTGGGGCACTTCATTCTGAAAAGGAATGAATGGGAGTATTCTCATGATGATTAGCCAGGCTGTAGTAGTGTCAAATCACCTTTAGACATCAGTCAAATGATACAACACTGCAGCTTATGTAAGGTCCATTACTCAACAGAAATAGTGGGGCACAGTTGTGTAGTAATCAGCTCTGACTGCTCCCCCTCCATTCACCTACTTAGTTGATTCAGAGTGGTTAGGTGATAGATTTGGTTTGGGCTGATGATATTTCACAGGATTGTAGTGATGATCATCTCAGAGGATTGTACTGCGTTGTCATCATTTACCATTAATACTGAGAATTCACATTACTGTATAGTCAATACAATACAGTACAATGGGGTTCAGTTATTATCTGCTCATTCCCCATAAAAACGTGCAGTCTCTGAGGTGACGGACACAGGCATCTGTTGCTGTCACTATGGTGACTGTGCCCTCTCCCATAGGCACTTAACCGGTCCATCCATAATAGTGAGGTTTGTGTCCAGAGTCACGTACATAGAGCACTGCAGCCCAGTCCATGCAGAAGCATTCTACACTTTAATATTAGAAACCCAGAAAAAAATTTCTGAGACACATCACATGCCTTCTTTTTGTTTCATTTTCTTTTCTTTGTTTAATCTTCTTTGCCTTTTTATATACTTTCTACATTCTCTACCCCATCTTCTTATAGCTCCCTCCACACCCTAAGTATTAATACTTAATACTAAGTATTATCAAACTGATGTGAATTATATGAGGAAGGTTTTTAAAGGAAAAAATCAAACAAAAGAAAACATAAGCTCTACAGATTTGTTCCTTTTGCTGGTTGTTTGTCTTATAATGATCACCGGCTGAAGGCCATAGTTTACCCAGTTCACCCACCTTTTTCTAACACTACATCACTGTTCTTATGTTATCCTTATCTTAGATATGTGAGATTTTTAAGGGAGTGCATTCAAAAGAAAGTTCTCCAGGTTGGTGATGATCTTGAGGCTAACCTGGGGCGAGGAGGGCTGATCCCTCTCCCTCCTCCTCCTCCTCCTCCTCCTCCTCCTCTTCCTCCTCCTCCTCCTCCTCCCAACTCAGCTGTCCTGCAATGTGCTGCTGCTTGTCACTGAGGAGAAGTGGACCACTGTTGCCAGTGACAGGGCAATCCCTGGTCCGCACACACACACACACACACACACACACACACACACACACACACACACACAGACACACACACACACACACACACACACGCACAAGTATTTAGTGTTAGTATTTTGGTTACATAATTTTTCTGGGGAAATAAAATTATATAATAATAATTATTAATATCTGTAGACAGCAAATTAAATGTTTATTGTTAATTAATGTCTCTGAGATGTTTAATTATTTCATCTTCCATCTTCCTTCTATGGTTTTCAGAAGACATTACAAAATCGAATAGAATTGTTGTTATATAATTGTACATTTTTGAATATAGTGTTATTGCTATTGGTGATCAAGACATATAGGGTCAGTACAGATGGATCAAAGCTAATCATAATCCAAAATCTCAGTTCAGTGCAAATCTCAACTGAAAGTATATTGTTAGTTTAACTAGGTTAAATCTGTGCTATGAATCCTGAACTGAAGACGGAAGATACGGCACGCATCCACAGATAGTAAGTAAACACTGAGTCCCCCCTGGTGTGTTGCATCTCAAGTGTTCACTTCAAAATGCTGAGAGGGGACTTGCTCCTCAACCAAGACACGAGTGTGTGGCTGACACTACTAGTCCCTTTCCTCAAGAGACACACACACACACACACACACACACAAGTTCTCTAGTTCTGCTGACAATGGGTTAAGATGACAGAGGGTTATGAGTGACTCCGACACACTGCAGACCCCCTCCCTGCTGTACCCCTGAGTCCAACACAGGCGTCTTTGTACTCGCTCCACCATCAGTGACTATCCATCACAGACTAACCTGACAGCCCACCGCAGCCCTGCGCTGAGCTACAACCCCAGCCTCTGCCCCAGCCCCGTGCCCCATGTCCCAAACCCCACACCGCTAGACCACTACCCGCCACCAAGCCCTGCCAAACCACTGCCTGACACCCAGTCCCAGAACTGGACTCCTGGCCCACTGCATACTCCATCAGTCCTACACTGTGAAAAAAAATCCATCTTAACAAGTCATTTCATCTAATATGTTGAGTCTGAAATTCATATTCTTCCAATGCAAATCAACTTGTTTCAAGAATTTTCTTGCATCGTGTCATTTTCCTGATACCAATGGAGTGATCTGTACGGAAGAGGATTAGGGCTACATGTGAAAAATTTATTTGAGTTCTAAGTCAGAATTCTGAAATTAAAGTCAGAGATTCTGAGATGAAAGTCAGAATTCTGAGGATTCTGACTTTATTCTCAGAATTCTGAGTTTAAACTCAGAACTCTGGCCCTAATCCTCTTCTGTAGCTCTGCTTTGTTCTGCCTTGTTTCAAGATATTGACGCATAAGATTCACACTCTAGATTCACCTGGTACTGGTGGAGTGATCTGTCTTATTTCAAGATGTGGACACTTTGTTCAAAAAAAATTCTCAAAACAGGTGAAATTTCACAAGCAGAATGATCTCACCCCATTGGCAGAAATTTTCACGTTTCAAGAAAAATAAGACTTTTTTTTTATTGCAACAAAACTTACATACATATACAACATATACAATAACATTTAACATACAGTGCAGCAACCTACAACATATATACACACAGGGATATATCCATACACTTTCCATTTGCATTTAGTAATGACAAAAATAGTAATTAAATGTAAAATAAGTAAATAGATAAAGAAAGACCAAAAGAGATACTTAAGATATAAATATCATGATATAAACACTTTTAAGCTTTTCTCTCCTCTGTTTTATACTTGGAGGTTGTGGCTTTAGCCAGGAGACTGTGATCATTTTGAAAAATAAGACTTTTAGACCGAATATGAGGCCAACTGACTTGTTAAGGTGGACATTTTTTGCATTGTGGCCACAACACAGACCCCTGCCCCACTCTATCAAAGACTTCTGGCCAGATAAGTGTATTATTGTAATAAACCTATGGTAGTGATATAGCATACACAAGGATGTAACGCTTATCTAACACCATGCCTGTCATTCAGGCCACTTCTGTGCTGACAGAAGTGTCTGTTTGGCTGTTTGTCCATCCTGGCGGAAGCCGGTCCGAATTAGGCGGTGAGCTATGAGGTGAGACATGTCCTGGAAGGATTAGCACCCGATGGCTAGGCTATCACTACGGCTGGCTGGAAGGGGTCAGGACAGCCAAGGCCGTTCCACTGGATATTAGTCTCATTATTGTCTCTTGTCCCTGAGACTAACAGGAGCCAATGTCAACTTCGCACTGTACTTCCTGTCCATTCACTGCACTGGCCTGTCTATTTCTTACTTGTGTAGTTCAGAAGTTGACTTCACACTATGCAATCATCTTAGAAGGAAAGTCAGCAGATATGAATGTGGTTACATAAAACTAGAACCCGCCAAAAACGGCAGGGGCTATAATGTTATCGAAGCTTTAACAAATTTAGAACCGAACTGCTTGATTATTCTAAACCTGACATTGCTGCAGTCACGATGGAGGGAAAGTATTCATCTGTGACCTACTTTTGAGTAAACATAACAATTTCTGTGCTCCTTTTTCCTTCCCATACAGAACTAGGAGACAAACAACTTCTTGTCATTGCATATCATTGGCTCCTAGTAGAAGTGACAGCTGTCTCCAGACTGTCCCTGACCCCCCTCCACCTCCCCCACGGCAGGGGGCTTCATGTATGGTGTCATGGAGGGGGACGTGAGTCTGGGATTAGCTCATTAAGACAGACATCTTTGATCTGAGGTAATCTGTCCCATTTCCATGGCAACCTGATCATATCCCAGCCTCTTAAGACACACGCACTCACACAGAACCGCACAAGGGCATGTGCACATATACACACACACACACACACACACACACACACACACACAAGCACGCGCGCACACATACACACACACACACACGGGCCTTAAAGCCCTAGAGAGCAGGGCCCAACAGAGATGTGAAGTGTAGATGTGCAGCAACAGCTAAACGTCGTGTCAGGTTTCTGGGGGCTCGTGCTAAATTTAACCCTGTGATCCTGCAGCAGGCAGAGGGGTTTAAATGCCAGCCTACAGTTGCTCCACACCAGTTGTTCTCCACACGTCTTCCTCTCATCACAAACTCAGGCCAGGACTAAGAGAGGCACACACCCACACACCCCGACACACACTCTCTAGGCGCAGGACCGAAGAACACGTCGAGCAGTTCCAGGGGAAGCAGGGATCTTCGTCCCCTACATCCAGACCACAGCGTTGTCCAGTATGGAGCTTTTCGAGACCAACCCTTACTTCTTCCCCGACCAGCGCTTTTACGAGGGAGGGGACAGCTACTTCCCCTCTCGCCTGCCCGGGGGGTACGACCAAGCGGGCTACCAGGACAGGAACTCCATGATGGGGCTGTGTGGGGGGATGTCTGGGGGCGTAGGGGTCGGGGTCACAGGCATGGAGGACAAAGCCTCTCCGTCCGGCCTGTCGCCCCACTCTGAGCCCCACTGCCCGGGCCAGTGCCTGCCCTGGGCCTGTAAGCTGTGCAAGCGGAAGACAGTGACCATGGACCGCCGGAAAGCGGCCACGCTGAGGGAGAAGAGGCGTCTGAAGAAGGTGAACGAGGCCTTCGAGGCTCTGAAGAGGAGCACGCTGATGAACCCCAACCAGAGGCTGCCCAAGGTGGAGATCTTGCGGAGCGCCATCCAGTACATCGAGAGGCTGCAGGCCCTGGTCTCCTCCCTCAACCAGCAGGACAGCGAGACGGGGCAGCAGGGACTGCACTACCGGCCCAGCGCAGCCCAGCCCAGAGTAAGTAGGACAGAGGAGGGATGAGGAGGGAGGGAAGGCGAGAAGGGACAGAAAATGTTAAGAAAAGGATGAAAGGTGAGATGGAGAAAGAGAGACTAGAATAGGAGAACAGCAAAAATGAGAATAATGGTCAAAGTAAACGTTTTTTGTAGGACACCTGACAGCGTGTGCATCATCAGAGTGTGGGAGCTATCGGTCATAAAGTTTTCCTCAGCAAGATAATTTGCTGTATCCAGTTATCTATTTAGCCCTGGAATGAGTATATCATAAGTTTCCTGCAAGAGTATTATTTTCAGCTGCTGATTTTTAAAGGTTATAGTGGCCTTCAGTTGTGTGTCAGAAGATATAAATCTCTGGCTATAGCCATCTAATGGTTCATAGAGGGAAAAAAAAACACACTCATGAGATAAGTGCCATCATCTAGCGAAAAATAGAAAGCAGTGCGCAGATTTATTTCAATTGCCAAAATCCCACCAATCACTGTCACACTGTTAGCAGCGATCTTGATGTTAAACGATCAGTATGTTTCCTGGCATAATGTGTTTCCATCTGCACTTTCTTATGAAAATGTCTTGCTACTCCTTCTGAGATAGTGCTCAACATGCAATCTAACCTCGGGGGTCACAGGACGCATTTGTTGTGTGTGTGTGTGTGTGTGTGTGTGTGTGTGTGTGTGTGTGTGTGTGTGTGGTGTTAGTCTGTACGGCAGTGTGTGTGTGTGTTTCTCTGTGGGGTGGGGTGTGACGTGTCATAACACAGAGTGACTGACAGCACCTTGTGTGTGTGTCTCTATGGTAACAGGTGTCGTCGTCAAGCGAGCCCAGTTCAGGCAGCACCTGCTGTAGTAGCCCAGAGTGGAGCAGCACCCCGGACCAGTGCACACAGAGCTACAGCAGCGAGGGTGAGTACACACACACATACACACACACGCACACACACACACACACACACACACACACACACACACACACACACACATGTACAGCACAAACATCAATTTTTCTGCATAGCATCAATGGTTTTACTTGAAGCAGATACTGAATATGTGTCTGTGTCTCCCTGCAGATCTCCTGAGTGCTGCTGACTCTCCAGAGCACGGCACCATGCGCTCCCTGACCTCCATCGTGGACAGCATCTCAGCGGACGTAGGTGTGGGCTATCCTGTGGTGCCTGTGGACATTCCCAAATAGACCCTCCAACACAGCTGACCCATAGACACACAGAGAGCCACAAACCTGGGCTCAGATTTAACGACATGAAACAAAGGGCAAATGACAACCAGCGATGCCACATAGTTGCAGACAGACACCAATTCCCAAATTCCAAGTTAATTTATTTTTCAGGTGTACTCCTCTGAGTTCCGAGTGTTTTGTCTTATGCGAAGTATCAAATTCGTCATTTATCAGAATTGTAATTGTCAAACTCTGTTGATCTAAGGGTCTGCTAGCCACACCGAATTCCTCCTGTTACTGTTCACAATGAGGCCTTATTCCCTTTATTCCCTGCCTTAGTCTGCGGTCCACGTGTCTGTCAGAGCCACAGGAGCTTAGTCTAACTAGAGATTCACAGACTTTACTGCATGATACCAACACTTAGTTACTAGACTGAATCTCTGTTCGGCTTGCCTGCAGTCTGACAGAGCAATAGAGGAATAACAAGAAAGCCTGTTTTTTCTCCTAACTTAAGTCAAAGAGATCTCCTTCTTTTTGAAACCTTTCCCTGATCTATCTTGCATTCTTTTTGTGTGTGTTTATTTGTGGGGCCAATATGTACCACGGCAGTTTTGACCAAGACCTGCTTAATTTAAACTGGTTATGAATGCTAGTGATGTAAATACGTTCCCTTTTTCTACAGAGTGGTTTTGCTATTTTATTTTTTAATTTTTGCTAACTTATTTTTGACTTTTATAACTAAGATTGTTGTGTATTTGTAGATGTTTCAAAAGTGATATTTTCTGTCCAATCCTTGCAATAAAGACCATTTTCAATACACTGTCTATCATCGTCTTTCAAACAGACAGTTTGACCATGAAGACCTCAAAAGAAAAACACAACATCCAATATCTTAAAAAAACAGCTTTACTTATGTCTATATAGTGTCATAAATACAGTACACTTTTTAAATAGCCAAATAATAAAATCTTGATTTGTCAGCATCATTTCACACCTGGAATAAATACACATACAGTACTCATAGCTGCCACATAGCACATTACACCTTTTAGACACCTTGAAAAAACTGTAAAATAAAAAAAAGATTGTACACCCATCCAATACTTCACTGGTTCACCGATATGCCGTGTTCTCATTGGACGAGGAGTTGGTCAGCCAAAAGTACTGACCGCTCACTGGCACGTCTCCATGGCGACTAAATGGGAGGTGGCGGGAGCGAATCAGAGATGTCGTCCCCGTCACTTTGAGCAGTTTCATATGAATATCATTGGCTGATGCCGAGCAGCAGTTTACAGTTTGATTTGAAAGGAAGTAAGGAATCAACAGAGAGGAGCTACAGTATTCACACTACTCATCCACAGAGAAAACTCATGGTCGCTTGGCTGGGGTTGGCCTTTCACACACCACTTCTCTACGTCATCCAGTCTCAAAGCAGGAGAGACTACTGGTTTCACTCACTCACTCATACGTACACACTCGCACGACTTCATATTAAAGGATCCTCTCTATTCTAGGCTACATAGTGTCATACAGAAGGCGAGAGAGGAGGAGAGAGAGGGAGAGAGGTAACAGCTACATAGTGTCAAAAGAGGAGGAGCGAAAGGAAATTAAAAGGAGAAGAGGCAAAGAGAGGAGTTTAAAATTGGACCCATGAACCTGTGAAGAGTCCTTGTAGAAACACACCCCTCCTTAGTGAGTCCCTCCCACTAACGATTCACACACTTACAGCATACAGTAGAAGACACACAAAGGTCCAACACAGAGAGAAAGAGAAAGAAAGAGAAAGAGAGAGAGAACAGTCACTACCGAATACAGGGCATTGGGTTTCATACAGCAATGATATTATATTTTTCTCCATATATATTTCCAATATATATATATTTATATATAATATTTCTATAAAAAACATAAGTCATCCATTTTATGTACAGAGACGATAAATGAGTAATACCTTGCATAACCGATAGAGGGGCAATGTGCAGTGGGATCTGCCATTTATACAAGTATTCATCATTCCCAAGTCCAAATCAACGACTAGCCACCATCCCCTTGACACCTAAAGAACTTTTTTATGCCTATACAACCCAACCAACTATTGTATTGCCTTGGACGTGGTGGCGGCAGAATATTGGTTTGGACTTGGCCCACGTTGAGACTAAAAACCCAGATATTAGAACCAGGACTAGAACCCACAGCTGAGACCAGGGGAGCGGGAGCACAACACCACAACAACAAGGCTACTGGGAGCACTGGGGTAAACTGGGAGAGACTGGGACGAGTCTCCTTTACAGCAGCGAGCGCAGCCAATGAGCACTCTCAGAGTTCAAAGGTCAGAGTTGGCCTCTGTATTGCACGTGTCCGAAGGAGAGGTGAGAGGTGAAAGGTGAGAGGTGAGGCTGGACAACAAAGGGGCCGGCGATGAAACCCCCCTCTGGCACCCAGGTCTCCCTCTCCAGATTTGGCATATCACTCTCGAAAGGCCGCAAGCATGTGTCCATACAGGTAATGAGAATGCACTGGGAGAGAGAGAGAGGACGAGGAAAGTGAGAAAAAGAGAGAGAGAGTTTATACCAGACACTAGCTTTCCCTTGACACATACAGTACAAATGAGTAAGTAAGTAAGTAACTTTATTTATATAGCACCTTTCGAGAGCAGAGACGTCACAAAGTGCTTCATGAGGGTTCAACCGATGGGTTTTTGAAGGCCAATACCGATATCAATGTTTTTCGACTGAAGTCACTGATAGCCAGTATTTAGGCCAGTATTCAATATCATTAAACTTGGCCATCTTCATGCCAAAAAATTACAAGTAGACAGTGATTCCCCAGATTTTATTCTTGGCAGGGCGGAAAAGCCTCTGAAACAGCATTTAAACCATTTGACACTAAAACTTTACACCACACCTATTCATTGGTATGGGAAACTCTTAGGCAAAACACATAATTGAACTATTAAATTAATAAATAAAATGTGCAAGAAAATAAAACTTCATTGAAGGTTTTACTGACTGAGAATGGATGACACTGACTGGCTGATCCAATATTGAATTAAAGGCCAATATGAGCCTAATATATCGGTAAAACCAATATATTGGTCTAATCTTAGTACAAGCACCATCAATCTTAGCATTGCCATGTAAGTTAGAGCCACATTTCTGCCGCATGCCATTGCTGGTTAAAAGCGTGCCAAACTTACCTGCTGCTACAGTAGCTTTAGCTAGTGTCTTGTTAGCTTACCTGTTAGCATTAGCGCTCCTGTTAGTAAGCGGAGACGAGTTAGCATGAATAGGTCCGTACGGCTGAGGGATCGAGTCTCGGAGGCGCCGGGGGAGGAGCTAGAGAGGGCGTGGCACAGAGGGGCGTGGCACAGCGGGACAGAGAGGACACAGCATGCAGTTAGTCAGGACAAGCTGGCAGAATGGTAAGCACGCACACGCACACAAGATATTAAGTAGGCCGAGTTAGTGTTGGACGGTTAGCACTGCAACACACCTTCAGGCTGGAGCTGTTTCTTGGGCACCAAAGTCATAGAGGGAGGCATGGACATGGAGGGCATACGGAAGCCGGCGGGCAGCGTCTCCATGGAGCCCGCCATCATACCCAGCCCCGCCCCTCCCTCTCGCGCCCGAAACCGCTTGCGCCACGATGGAGAGCGCCGAAACGACTTATCGTCCCCACTCTACAGGGACAGGGAGAAATGGAGGGGATTAGATAACTGGCTACTTTTTTACAATATCTTTGAACGAAGCGACAGCTTGTGAGGTCACCTCTTCTAGTCGGCGGTCGGTGCCCAGGGCCAGCACATTGTTGAACTCCCTCTCCAGAACCTGCCGCGCCTGAAAAACAACACACACAACCTCTGAGTACGAGATACAGTGAATGCTGGTTGGAGTTTTTTTGCCTTTCAACCTTTTTTTGTTGAATTGTCAAATAATCACGCATGAATGCGACTACTGTCCCCCGTGGGTAAGTGATTTGTGGAGAGCTTGTGGCCGGGGGAATTCTTTCAAGTGCGTTCTAGGTGAGAAAAATGGAGCGTTTTTTGATCAGAAAACAAGCGAGTACACAGCCTGAAGCAGTAGAAAATGTTGGCACCACACAGCCAGCAGCAGAAGAAAATGCCGACCGCACACAAACCACAGCGTCAACAAAAAATAAATCAACCCGTGTAGAAAAAGCCTCGACAATCGAGTGGTGGAAGATGGACTATTTGGGGAAAATAACACCATCCACGGGAATCCAGCAGTGGGAAAGTGTGGGATGTGTGCTATATTCAGATTTAAAATAAAACAAATCTTAGTGGTACAAATTGAGTGGTTATTTGCCAACATGCAATGCAAATGTAATATTTCATAGTCCAATAAAATTGCTCATGAAAAGGACCAAAATGCCCCTAAAATCAGATCAAGGGGTCAAAAAATGCCCTCTGAAAAAAAAAATGTCTCTCCCTGAACGTACTGTATGTGAATGTGTTATTCCTCTATACCCACCTGTGTGTTCTGCATGGGGATCTGCAGGATGAGTGCTAGGCTGCTGTAGTCGAAGGTCTCGTCCAGAGAGATAAGTGCCCCGTGAACGCCGCTCTCCATCAGGTTGCCACTATACTCCCTCAGACCGATGGACTGGACCCAGTGGACCACCTGCTCATTGGTCCACACCAACACATCTACAGTACATGGGAGCGGGTCAGATACATGGTACTGTGGCACTGTAGCAGTTATGTAATACAATAGTATACACAAATCAGCAACAGCAGTGGGGGATTGATTGATTTAAAGAAAGAGAAAAACAGGGGGAGAGAGAGAGAGAGAGAGAGAGAGAGAGAGAGAGAGAGAGAGAGAGAGAGAGAGATAATGTGTATGTCCACATAGTGTCAACTCACTGGCACACTCCCTTTGTTCACTTTAAGCACAGCTGTCAGCCAGCTTTCTAAGTTGGAACAGGCGGTGAGTGTGTGTTTATGTGTGTGTGAGTGTGTGTGTGTGTGTGTGTTTTTCTGTGTGTGTGTGAGCGTGTGTGTGTGTGTAAGTAGGGGGGAGGATTCTGATTTGACACGACAGCTGAGTCAAGTTCATGTGCAGAACTCAAGGTCATAAGGTCGAAAGTGTTGGCCAGATCTGGGTGTCTGTAGGTCTGTGTGTGTGTGTGTATGTATTTGTGTGTGTGTGTGTGTGTGTGTGTGTGTGTGTGTACCTCCCTGGGTGTGGTGCTTTGGTGTGTGGGCCTTCCTTCAGTTGTCGGTTTGATAGTATAAGGTGCAGCTGTCTGTACTCAGGCCAAACCAATACCAGACAAAACCACTAGGTGGTACTCTGGCCTGATGAGACTGTGTGTGTGTGTGTGTGTGTGTGTGTGCCAGTGTTTGTACCAATGGATACATATATGTGTGTGTGTGTGTGTGCGTGCCTGTTTTTGCCTTTTTGCTGCTGTACATGTGTATGTGTGTGTGTGTGTAAAGTCTACCTTTCATATCGTGCTGGCTGTCCTCTCTCCGGCGCTCTAGGTCTTTCCTGTCATAATTGAGTCTCTTCAAGCACATAATCCCATACTGCAGACTGGCCCTGATGTGCACACACACACACACACACACACACACACACACACACACACACACACACGCGTGCACACACACACACACACATACAAAGACACAAACATATGCGCACAGACACCCACACACAGACACCACAAACAGGAACCCACACACATCATTAGCCTTCTCATCTCCAATGCTAATGTATCCAGTTACCAGATGAAAGGAGAAGTTGATCAAACAGCAGCTAAGCTAAGTGCCACTGACCTGTGGAAGCTGTCCACCATCTTGAGGTGGCTTCTCAGGTCCTTCTTGGTGAGGTGGTCCAGCATGCGCGCGTCCACCAGACACTCCATGAAGTAGGAGCGATACTGGGGCAGACCAAGGCTGGGCAGCCACTCGTTCCCTATCCACTCATGATTCATGTCTCCGTATGCCAGAGTCTACAGGGAGAGGAGAATTACATGTGTGTAACATAAGGAGAGAGTTAGAGACTAATGCTCTATGTGCTGTGTTTCAGAATTTGAAATGTGTACTTGTGCACACGCTTGTGGTGTGTGTGCAAGAGAGTGAAAAATCAAGATGTTGTGGTGCCCAGAGCTAGCTGAGCGGTGAAGTCCACCATCTCTGAAACCAAGGATCGAATCCCGCCAGAGATTTCTCCCTCGCTACTTCCCCACTGTCTAAATAAAAAATAATATACTGACTCTCCTTAGGAAAAAAGTACATTATGTATGAATGCGTGTTCGTGTCTGGATGTGCGTACATGCGTGCATTGTGTATACGTAGGGAGTGTGGGCACAGTTTCAGTGAGTGTGTCAGGTGCGTGTTATTCCAAGCCAAGCAGATGTTAGCAGAGCAGCGTTCTCACCTGCGCCCAGCTGCCCTCCTCACTCTCCTGAGCGCCCGCCAGCATGGCAGAGACAATACACAGGGTTAGAGAGATACAGGCTAGCTAAACACACACACACACACACACACACACACACACACAGTAGGCACCCTAACGCCTAAACTACACTGCATGCGAAGCATTTGCGTATCCGAACAGCATTTTAAGCTGTTACACCAGGTCCGTTCTCGTTCCGTCCGCGGTCTGCTCATTGTGTTGCACCTATCTATATTTTACCTATGTGTGAGTGAACACAATTATCTAGTTTTGCTTATTTTTCCACAAACATTGATGTACCCTATAGGGTATTTATGTCACTTTTTTTGGAGTGTAGGCGTACTGTCGCCAAACAAAAGGCTCCTCAGCAACTATCCATAGATAATCATCTCATCTGCAACATTTATTTCAATGACATTGGTTCATGTATCCTCTATTTTGTTTGCTGCCATGGTGATAAATGACTATTATTATCAAATTCTTGGCATTTCTATACATTTATATGGCTCGAATATGCAACAGACCGCTGCGCAGTCAGACAAAAATAGAAGCCATGCGTATCTCCGAAGTTGCGGCTCGGATCCGGCTCCTTTTCAGATCCGGCAGCGTGCTGTGTGCGCGGCCAGTCCAGCAGGCTGCATTGACGTTAATGTCTGCGTATCTGATCCGACTCTTCCGACACAAACGGACGAAACAGAAATGCACCCGGTGTAGCTGAGCTCTCATAAGACTGACATGAGTTCTGACTCTGCTAACCTTCAGTCACATCAGTTATTATAATGACACCTTTACTTGCTACTAACAAAGACACTGACAATCATATCATTAATGTAAATTTTCACGCAAACACCAAAACGCACACAGACAAACGACCACAGGTTACAACCCACACCCACATGCAAGCACCAGCACAAGCACAAAATGCTGTAGTCTTGTTGGCATGCGGTAGTATGTGACATAGTGGGTATTTAAAGGGGTCTATGGAAGTGGACATATGTGTGGCGCGGTGGGGACAGTGTGAGTGTGAGAGTGGGAGTGTGTGTGGTGGGGGAAAGGGGGAGGGAGCACCCAGATGGCACTGACCGCTTTAGTGGAGGAAGCCAGGTTCTCCATCTCTTCATGAGTCACCCACACATTTCCGGAGGACTGCTCGGAGAACGAGAGCACACACAAGCACACACACACACATGCACACATATACACATTAACACACACACACACACACACACACCCAAGAATGCACTCATGTGCACACACACCCGCATGTCCAAGCACACGCACACCCCCACACCCACACACACACACACACACGCACACACACACACGCACACACACACACACACACACTGTGTTGAGTGGTGCCAAGGGAGGGAGTGTGTTCCAGGCAGGTAGCTAGTAGCTATTTCTGGCATTATGAGTGCAGGTTTCCCACAGAACCCCATGCACTTTTGGGCAGCAGAAGAGTCATCACCCAAGGATGTGGGGTGGAGGTGAGGGCTAAAAGTGGAAGATGTGTTTTTTTGGTGTATTTCTATTTTTGTGTAGGTTCAAGTGTATTATGACTGGGTTTACAAGAGTTTTGTGTGCATATATATGTGAGTGTGATATGTTTGTGTATGCACATTTGTATGCATAAAGGTGTATGTGCATGGGAGTGTATGTGTGTGTATGTGTGTGTACCGTTCTGGAGGTGAGTGGTGCAGAGGGGCTGGTGAGGGAGACCATCTCCTGGATGGCCAGGCGGAGTTTGAGCCGGTGCAGCGGGTTGCTGATGCCGATCTCCCTCTGGATCTCTGTGTCGGACAGAGCGGACATGATGGCTCCGCTCTTCACGTTGGCCCGGCAGGCTGCCACGTACCACGCCGGCATCCCCACCCACAGCTGGAGACAGAGGTAGGAGTCATTGACATCATCAACATCGCCAATATGAACACCATTATGTTATCACCGTGATCATCTTCATCATTCTCCTTCGCATCACCAGCATCATCATACCGGGCCGTCTCATTAGGCAAGTAACATCATTGTTAGCATCTTCGTTATTATAATCAGCATCATCGCCATCATCGTCATCATGAACACCATCTTGATCATGATCATCTTCATCATTATCATTGTCATCATTACTATCATCAGAAGAGATAAGATAGGTAAGGCTCAGGTTGGACTTGTCAAATCAGGTTTGTCAAGAAAAAAGACAACAAGACAGAGGTAAATGATATGGAGGTTTAGGGTTGTTAGATAGAAAAGTATGTTGGCTGTATACCTCTAGCCAGGAGACGACAGTGGGGCCGTCCCACTGGGCGAAGGGCAGACCTCTCCTCCTGGCCTCCTCCAGAAGCTCATGTCTGAGGAGGGAATGAAAAACAGACAGAAAGAGAGAGAAGCGAGAATGATCAAAAACTGAATGAATTCTCCAGTTGGGGAAGGAAAAATGCATTGGTGATAAGAAAAAAGGAGACCACGTCAGAGAAAGAAAGGGAGCATTTACTTTTTCTTCATCCTGCGGTCCCTCTCAGCCTGGGTGCCTAGCTTTCCCAGAGTCATGGTGTCACCGATGCCCATCTCAAAGTCTGAAACACAATACTACAGCATTACTTCCAGTCTCTCTGTCTTACACACACATGCACACACACACAGTCTGCATCAGTATGGTACTACGGCCTGTACCATGCGGTGTACCTGGTAAGGCCGTTAGAGTCTGTCCCTCCCGGCCCACAGTCTGGTCCAGTCGACCCTTCTCCTTCTTCCCAAACAGACGGCCGATAGATGACTTGATGCCTTTCTTCTGCTTGCTGCTATCAACAGTCAAGTTAGTGAGATGGATCAGCGGGAACAAACGGTGTATTGCTGAAATCTTTACAATGTTATGACCTATGCGCGTGTGTGAGACACAGAGAGAGATTCATAGTCGAGTGAGTGTGTGTGTGTGTGTGTGCGTACCCTCGGCCATCCTCCAGACTGCCTGTGAACTGGGCGAAGTTGGTTTCCAGCCGTAAACTGCGGGGGGAGGAGGGAGGAGACGTCTCACACTTGATGGTGGCTTTGTCCTCGCGCACTTCCACTGGAGACTGGGACAGTCACACAAGCAACTTGGTTCAGTCACAAAAGCCACAGAAGGACACAAAGGAGTATTAAGTGTCTTCACCAAGTACATTTAAAGTCCCCATGAAATGAACTCCCATGACTTTTACTTCCTGGAAAACACAGTATGTTTCATGGTGACCTCACGCTGCACCAGCAGGCGTAAATATACATTTCTAACCAATAAAACCATCAGAATTATGAACAATCCCGCCCCTCTGGACCCCTCCCATCATCTTTCTCTCCCTGACTCATATTCCATTGGTTTAGACATTTGAATGATCCCTCACTGCATTATGCATCAAATTAAGGAAGTAAAGATGCCATGACATGGTGTCTTTTTATAGTTATCAGTTTAGTTATGTTTGCAAACTTACTGCTACTTTCCTGCGGTGTTTCCTCAAGTCGCTCGGCTGTCAGCAACAGGACAACCCACACACACACAAAAGAAACCACATGCATGGCAGTTATGCAACACATAAGTTTTAGAATATTTTTTTACGTAACATATTGGCTGTTTGTGTGTGTGAGAGAGAGAGAGATAGAATTGTGTGTGTTCTCTGACCAGAGTCATGATGCCTAGCTGGTGGCTGGTGTTGCGTGCGTGGTGTTTAGGCGTAGAGCGCCCGCTGGTGGGTGGGGAGGAGGAGGATGCCAGGGACTGGGCGGTGGCGGAGGTGGGCAGGGCCCGGGGGCGCAGCGTCACGTTGAGTCCGTCCATGCTGCCGCTGTTCACACGAGACTCAATCTCATCAGAGCGCAGGTCTGCCGACTCCCTCTCCACCTGGATCATCCTTTATATACACACACACACACACACACACACACACACACACACACACACACACACACACAAACACACAAATTAGCATTTGTGTGTTTGTGTTCAGATGGAATTCATATGTGGGTGTCTTTGGGATTCAACACTTTCATCGATCCACTGTCAATAGCTATTCTAAGTATCACACTATAAGTTATCATTGAATTCTGAGGATCTCATCCATTACTGTTAGTAAACAATCTACAACATACACCCCATATTTTTGGGGTCATGATTAAGATATAACCCAATTTGAGAGATTTAACATCCTTCTATGAGTGTAAAGGGCAGCAAATCAAGTCACTTTGCTTTGATGTTCTACATATTATCAGCCCTATATCTAATATCATTATCAAAACTGGTGCATCCATCACTGCTGCATGCAGTATGCTCTTTTTGTTGTAATTATTTCTTGCATAATCTTTAATACACTCTGTTCTGTTCTTATCTATATCCTATTGCTGCTGCGATGGCCCAATTTCCCCATGGGGATCATTAAAGTGCCATGTGATCTAATCTACTGTGCCTGTGGTTTGTCACCTGATCTCTTCATTAATAGCATCGAGCTGCTCCTGCAGCATGAGAGCGAGAGTCTGAGCGTCTGATTGGCCGCTGGGGGACAAGAGGGCAGAGCTGACGTCGTCATCCAGGTCCGACTCTGCCTCGATGTCACTGCCAAGGAGGTGACTGACACTCCCACGCAGCGAGGGGTAGTCCTGCTCAAACATCGCACACACCTGGACGCAACAGACACGAATCTCGATTAAATCCATACATTTGAAAATGCTATATGACACGGTATGTATATGTACATGGATGGACGGTTATAAGAGGGAATGGATGAGCGGAGAACTTACATCAGACAGCATGTCCATGGCAGCAGGTGAGCGAGGGACAGAGGCAGAGAGACATAGAGGTTAGTAGAGAATGGCAGGTTAGGCATGAGGTCAGATCACTGCAAGACACCCACTGGGTCTCGTCATAGTTCCAGCCAAGCACTGACACTTATTAGCAAAGCAGTAGTGAACTTAAGAGTTGGTCTCAAGGGTAGCATGTGTAAGGAGCTGTATGTGGTCAGTAGAATAGTTGGCATGTTCGCTTGCACATAGTTCTGTATGTTGTGGGAGAATGTTAGGCGTCTTGGGTATATGTATATATGAGGTACTGGGATTGTACTGGTAAAGACATGGGCACCTTATTTGGTTCATCTCGTAGTGCTGCCAGTCTGCCTTTCTGTGCCCGCCTGATGACGGTTGTGCTGTAGTGGCCATCCTGGCCCTCCACCACTGAGTAACGAAGGTCGCTGGCACTACCCAGGTGAGACCTGAGATCATACGCACAGAACAGCTTCTCAGTTCACTATCAATAATGTATATAGCACTATGTTTGGGAGTGAGCATGTGAGAGAGTGTGTGTGTACCGTGGGTGAGTTCCATCTCCAAACACCCCGCTGCGGCGCTTTAGATGGTCAATCTCATTTCTCAGCTTCTCAATCTCTCCAATCAGCCGTTCCTGAGGGAGAGAAGGGCATTATGGGGGATGTGAGCTGTGAATGAGGGGACTGTAGACAGCTTTCAGTTTTCAGTGGCTCAGTCATTCAATTAAAGCTTACTGACCCGGGTGTGGTGGAATTCTTCAAGCTGTTTCTGGCAGTTCTCCAGGTCTTGAATGAGAGAGTTCTAGACAAAAAAGACATGAAACCATGTCAAAGCAAAATCCAAAACTCCGGTCCAAGTAGAACACTTGTTATTTTTTCATTTGTTCTGTGAGCCAATATCAGTGATAATATCAGGGGTTCAGTTTCTATTAAGGCCAATGTGAACCATGACTGTGTGTACAGGCCTTGCCTTGTCCTCCAGGGCAGCCATGCGTTCTTTCAAATGGAGCTGCAGTCTTTCATTGGACTCAGTGAGCAGGCGATCCACGGTGTCAGATAAACGCTTGTTGTGCTCCTCATTCATTTTCTCTCTCTGACGAGCCTGAGGAGGAGAGAGAGATGGGGGAATGATATCATTACATTTTCTCTTTGACACAATCTCCATTTCAATGTATTTTTGCAGCTAATCAAGCATCTCCAGATGGATTAAGGGATGAAGTGTGAGCATTTAGCCCGAGATCACCAGCTGCCAGACTTAGGTCTTCTTGGCCAACAATGGATTTTACAGCAAGAGTGATTTAATTACGGTGATTTAAGTGATGATCAAAAAGGGTTAAATGCCTTCTCTAAAATGGAAAGAGTTGTGCTTAAAATGCATCCTATAGTAGCTCCATTCCAAGTAAATGAACACAGACACACACAAACACACATCTGCCTCCTCAGAGAACTCCTTTAACTAAATATAGTCATGAGATCGCACGCAGAGAGAGAAATTAGCCATGTGTGAATTATTCAGAGTCTAAAGATAGCAGCCAATCAGGCTTGTATGGGGGAGGGGAAATGTGTTGCAGCAGGATATGTGGATTTGGTTCATATTCATGCAACAATGCACTGGGAATATGGCGAGCTCTTGGTGTGTGGGGGTGTGTGTGTGTGAGCGCATGTGTGTGTGCATGTGTATGCATGAGGGAGCACAGAGCCAAGAGTCAAGGCGCCCAACTAATGTGAAACATCAGCCCACACAACATAGTGAGAGGTCAGAGAGACCCTGCAGGGCTGGTACACACACACACATCACACACACACACACACACACACCCTTCCCAGCTCTTGGTTCTTCTCCTCCAGTTGTGACTCCAGCTGTCTGAGCCGCTCCTCCACGTTGCCATGGCGCTCCTCAGCCTGCAGGGGGAGACACTCACATATCAGTACAGCTGCCTCTGTGTATCTGTGTTCATGTCTGTCTGTATATCTGTCAAATGTAGATGTGTTGTGTGTCACTTGTACTGTATCAATATCTTTTGTTATAGTTTCAACAATATTAATCTTCCTATTACATTTCTAGAATGGTCTCAGCTAATTTATATGATCAGCATCTTGATGCTGACTGAATAAATATTTATAACAATCATAAATTCTAGCATCTCCTTCTGAATGCCTTTCTAAGAGCCTTTTTTCTAAGAGCATGTGTATGAGCTTGTGTGTCTACATGTGTGTGTGTGTGTGTGTTACTTTGGATTTTAAGGTTGTGTGCCTTCCTTCAGTGTCTGTGTGTGTGTGTGTGTGTGTGTGTTACCTTGGACAATGCTGCCACTCTCTGTGCCAGTTCAGCCTCCACCTCTGGCAGGGTCTCAGCCTTCCTCATGGTCTGAGCCAGCCGCTGCTCTGCCATCTCCAGCAGCTCCTGCAGCTGGCGCACCTTCTCCTCGCTCTGACACACACACACACACACACACACACACACACACACACACACACACACACAGCGTGATGAGAGGTGTAACCAGTGTACACACTACAGTGCAACCAGCCAGTAGTAAGGACACATGGGCACAAATGGAGGATGTTCTTGTTGCTGTTGTTTCCCATGTGGAGGTGAACTCAGCGTCACCCTGAACTGCACATGAACCTCTGAGCAAGCTGTTTTTTTTTCTCTCACTCATCTGTCTGTCTCTCCGTCTGTCCGTCTGTCCGTCCGTCTGTCCGTCCATCCGTCCATCCGTCCATCCGTCCGAAACTCAGTTAATGTCCCCCACAATTTCTTTGTGGAATGAGTGTCATTTGGATTGTATAGTACATAACAAATTCAAATATGACCCACCTAGATCAATAGACAGTGCCTTAAATGCAGTTTCATTCGAAAAAAAAATCTCAATAGATTTTTCTTGTATTCTGATTTTATTATCATCTCTGGTGTATTGTGGATAACATGGTTAAGGCATGGAATATTAAAATGTTGCGAGAGAGAGAGAGAGAGAGAGAGAGAGAGAGAGAGAGAGAGAGAGACAGCACATTAGCCTGAATCCATAACTTGGATGCCACCTTGCATCAAGATAAATGTGCCACATTTGGTGTCACCACCTCTGGATAATAACACATCCTTACAGCCTGCACATTTATAATGGTGACATGACACATTCACGGATACTGACTCAATCCCTATGTGAAGTTTTATTGGCTGTTTTGTGAAAGGGCAGTGGAGCAGTGTGTCAGTTCACTGAGTGCAATTGGTTTTATTATTGTTTTTCAGACGCTGTACCTCCATGCCAACCAGGTTTCTATGGGCCTGCTCAGTTGTTACCTGTCGGTGCAGGGAGTCCTTGGTGGCCAGTTCATTCTCGAGCTTGTCGTTGAGGTCGTGGATGTGGGTGGTCTCCCGCTGGGCAGCCAGGTAGCGTTTCTCTAACGTTGTTATCCTCTCCTCCATATCCTCTCTCTGCGCCAGCCCCTACAACAGGCAAATAGTAAGAGAAAAACACACACCTGTGTGTGTGGTGGGGCCAAAACTGCATGGTAAGGGAAACTCTAGGCCAGTGGTTCTCAGTCCTTCAATGGTGATTGACTCTAGTTCTAGTTGATGTCAAAGCCTTATCAAATCCAATGAATCCAATGTTATAATCAGACAAGACATTGTTGGTTGATTTATGACTATGTATCTGACCAACCGTGCCAACTGTGCATCACAGTCTTCATCAGCTAAGCCTTTTAATAGGAATAAAGCTAAGTAGCTACACAAATTGGTCAATCACCATGGAATGCTTTAGCCATGACCTTTGCGGTTATAAAACCAACTGTACTTGTTGTGTGTGATGACTTGACATCAAGGTATTGAGACAGATAGACCTGCATATGGAGCATGATTGTCTTTTTGAGAAGTAAGAACAAGACATTCAAAAGTAATGTCGTCTATCCATGGAAATTACTATAAATGTGGCACAACACAATCTTGTGCATGCTTAATCAGTCTCAGCTACCATGCAGAATTTCTCTGTATGAGTGGGAAGTAGAGGTGATAGAGGGTGCTACAGTAGACCGTACTTTGACTGAGAAGTGATCTTCAGCTCAAACTCATTGCTGACCGCTGCCCTGGGTGCTTAAACACTCACTGCAAGATCAAAGGCACATTCGTCCCTCTCACTTTACTCCTCCCCATCATTCATCAGCTCTCGTCTAGTTTACGCTCACCTCTCTCTGTTCCCTCTGCTGTTTGATTGACAGCTCCTCGCTGCGGCTCAGTTCCCGGCGTGCGTTGGCGAGCTCCGCCTCGAGCTCGCCCACGCGGCCGTTGAGAGAGGTGGAACGCTCGCGGGTCTGGGCCAGTTCCTGATTGGTCCGGTCCAGCAGCTCCTGAAGCTCAGCCACCCGACTGCCATCATCATGGGCGTCTATGGAGCCATTGGGCAGTCTCTGTAAGGTGGACACACACACAAGTAACGGATGTCAAATTTATTCATTTGGAATTTTTAAGAAAGTTACATATAGTTAACATATACATAAAAGCGATATGCAAAGGAGGGTATTAAGAGTTGTTTGAGAGGTAGAGAAGTTTTCGGATGACCTAGATAAAAAGAGTTGAGTGTTTGCATATGGGGGGAGGGTTGTATGAGGTTAGGCTGCCATGTTGTTGTTTTGATGTTGTTTCTCTTCTCTTCACAGCTCAAAGTGGAGTTAATTCCAGGGCTTTAATTAAATGAACCTTCAGGGAGACATATTCAGACAGGCAAAACAGTGGGCAGCAAAGTTAGTAGGACCCCCCTCCGCTCCCTCATTTTCCCATTTTGCCTGCTCATGAATAGCATACAGAAACATAAAACTTATACACACACACACACACACACACCCACACACACAGGGGGAAATGGCCCTAAATGGTCTGAAGCTATGTGGTAAAACACTCCTGGTGACTACAATAGAGCATCACACCATACACGTTTACTTATTAGCTTTACTCCCTGGGTCTCTGGAAATAGCATTGTGTTCCCCCACCTGGCTGACACTATATAGCTCTGTGTAGCACTCAGTCGGTACAACATGGCCCAAACCACGCCATGGTTAGGGCTTCACTCCCTGCTGGAGCCACCCATGCTGAAAATGTATGCACTCATACTACTGTGAGGCGCTTTGAATAAAAACATCCACCAAATGGTGCCGGTTGTAACATCTGGGGATGGTGGCTGTCGACGGGGCAGTGGGTGGTCAAGGATGGATGGTGCTGACAGAATGTGTGTCGGCACAGCGCGCACTATACCCACTCAGAGAGAGTGAATGAAACTACACTCTTCTTTATAATCATCTTCCTCTATAGCTCCCTTTCAACACCAGCCAACCCCCTTGTGCTCTCCATCTCCATCGCCCTCTCTCTTGTCGTCTTCCTTTAATATAGTCATCTCTCTGCTCTCATCATTTCTTAATGGTATGTTATTGATTTTCAGGTTTAATCATTCTTTGAATAAAAATATCTTGCTTTATAGTTTTTCTCTGAGCGAAAGAGAAGCCACAGCGACTGAATCTCGTGGTGTTTCTTAGAGCACACGGCTGCCGGCCCGTACAGAGGAAGGCGATTTCCATCCAGATACGAACAGGCTCTACTGTTTAATCATGGGGAGGTTTGCTATTCCCTGTGGATGGACACAGACACAGTTACATAATGTGTGCTCATTTCGGGGCTGGCCTCAAACCAGGGAGGACAGGGCTCAGACAGAGAGCAAGAACAACCAACACATTATCATTATCAGAAAGGTAAGGGAGATTTACAGTATGCTACATTTAGCTCTGTTCACCTGCCTTGTGTGTGTGTGTGTGTGTGTGTGTGTGTGTGTGTGTGTGTGTGTGTGTTTGAGAGAGAGACAGAGAGAGAGAACGAGAGAGAGAGAGAGAGTAAAGGTGAATGTATGTGTTTGTGTGTGGGAGAGAGTGAGAAAGGAGGAACAAAGAAAGAGGTAGCAGCCAGACAGAGACAAATACTATAGGCAGACAAAAAAACAACAACACAACAACAAAACACAGAACAGATAGATAATCACACAGCCAGACAGACCTTCCATGTAGGTTTGGATCCATCTGTTCGCTCCATAGACTCTCCATCCTTCCTTTGTCTCACCATGCTCAACTGCAATGTAGATTTAAAAAAAAAAAAAAAAAGTACAAACACACATTTACTCTCTTCTCGTTTCCCTTGACGCATCCAAGAACAAAAATCCCCCTCCCAGAGGGAAGCCTGGCTCTCTCACACACACACACACACACACACACACGCTGCCAGCATACTTGCTCTCCCATATTTTACATATCTACAAATATGAATTACAGTCACAACAGTTAGCTACAGGGGTGGGTGTGTTTCAGTGAGTCTTGTTGTAATATTCTGTGATCAGTGCAAGTTAACAAGCTTTGACTTTGGACCTTATATAACCCACTGGGCTTCTGGCTTAACAGAGCCTGCTGTGAATATTTAGCATATTTTTATCTTTATAATGGTTTCTTTAATGACATCTTTTTAAATAGATGAGTACAGAAGGAGAGATTGTGTATGTGTCTGTGCATGTGTTTGTATGTGTGTCTGTATGTGTGTGTGTATGTGTGTGTGTGTATGAACAGAGAGTAGAGAAGACAGTGCCTCTCATCCCGTGTGACACTTGGAGCATATATCAGACTGGAGGCTTCAACAGATGGCTGGTAGGGACTTGACAGATGTTTCTCACACACACACACACATACACACACATGCACATATAGACACACACACACACACCTCGAGCGCCTCACCTCTTGTGTGGTGGCTGCTAGCTGTCCCTCCAGGGTGGCCACCCTCTCAAGAGCCACCCGAAGCCGCTCACGCACCTGACAGAAACACCAAAAAGTCCCAAAACATGAAGACACACCCACACATGGCACTGCAGCCTGGTGTGAACTTTAAGTGAACTGCAACAGTGTGGATTAGATAGAAACTAGGAAGACAGAGACTTAAGCCTGGAAATAGAGGGATTTGTTTTGTGTCAAAATTCATGTTTTAAATCACTTGTGGGTGGCTTGCCTGCTGAGAGGAGTGTGCTGGTGTGGATATATACTGTGTGTGTGTGTGTGTGTGTGTGTGTGTGTGTGTGTGTCCACCTTCTCATCCAGGGCCTTGTGGTGCTCAAACAGTGACTTCAGAGCTTTGAGGACCTCCACCTCGCTGGAGACTCCAGACGGTGGTGGTGCCTGTCTCTTCACCACTGTCATCCTCAGACTGCGTTCGTGACGAGACACCAGACACTCCAGGTGCTCCAGCAGCAGCTACAGCACACACACACACACACACACACGCACACACACGCGCACACACACACGCACACATACACACACACAATGCATGCACACCCGAGGGGAATAATAACTTCAATCTTGGAAACATTGTTTGTTTTCCCCAATTTCACCACACACACACACCCACACCCATACACACACACACACACACACACACACACACACACACACACATACCCTGGTGTTGTTCCTTTCCGCCTTCAGCTCAGATATCTCCTCCTCTTTCTCCAGCAGCTGTTCCCGGCATACGTTCAGCTCCTTGGTCAGGGTGGCAAACTCCTGCACAACACACACAACAATACAGAGGTTAATATCATCTATCAGCATCATCTATTCTATTCTTTTAGAAAATACTTCACAGTTTGTTTCAGTCTACTGAGGTGCCAGAAGGGAAAACAATAGGACAATACAGTCAAAATCAGAATCACTTTGTTTGCCAAGTACAATAATAAATGTGCAGGAATTTATCTTGGTGACACTGGTGCTGAGACATTTCCACAGCTTACACAGCAGAACTTGCTTAGTCTACCTGAAATAGGGCCGAAATAGGACAAATCACTCAGATTTGCCTAATACTACAACTTGATATGCAGTCATTTTTCTTTCCACCATTACCAGCAAATGGTAATATAACATGATTGTGCTGAAAAAATGTGTGCACATCATGTTTAGCTGTTCAGATCGTCATGTAATAGCTAATTTAATTATATTGCGAAAAGGAATACAGTGAAATTGCAGGTGTAAGAGACCCGAGAACACTGCCATTTTACTATCTTTGACAATCAAACACAGACATCCAGGAAATGCAGTTCCCATTGACAGTGCAAGGACCTTCCTCATACTTGAGTGCTATCTAATTTGTTGGTTAGGGTTAGGGTTCTTCAGTCTGCATGTTGACAGAAGGCTGTGCTCTTCGGTGAAGCTTTTAAGCACTTGGGGCACGCCAGACATCCTTTCTTACAGTCACATCTCTAACGCTCAAGTGATGAAAGGCTTGCTGGGAGAAAGGTGGACCACAATGGTCTCCGGTTGGTTGGGTAGATCCAGCCACAATCTACCAGAAATGGCATGTTTGGACGGTATAGAATATAGTTGCAGCTCTAAGACAGGATGATGAGTGTCAAGCAGTGCATTAGAAGAGGATAAAATGAGATAGTAGCCACCTTTTTACAGTCCCAAAAAATGCATAAAATGTCTATCAAATTTCTCCACCAGTTTGTGCTGCATAATCCAAGTGTTTTGTAGCTGAACAATTGCTCTGTGGATCCAAAAGTCCAATAATTAACTCATTATCTATGCGCTCTTTGTTCTAGAATGCACCAATAACCACATATTGGAAATTTCATGGACATTTTGTGCTTTTTTGGAGCTGTAAAAAGATGATTCCATTAACTTCAATAGTTTGGGAGAAGGCCGAGATGAACTACGGAGGCTAACTGTGTGTGTTTGGTGATCCTACAAACTTCAGTGGAGTGTAGACAGTCAAGTATTTGAAAATGTTATTGATTTAGTATGTTTTTTTTTACAACATACTACTCACTCCCTGACTATCTGATACTTTCCCAACCTGATGCAGTAAACCCCACCCATCCAGTACTCCAACAAAGGTAAAACAAAGGTAAGGTTGACCCAGGTCTGAAAGGCGCTCGACACTAGAATGTCAGATAGTATTTCATGGAAAATGATCAGCATCAATAGTTGTGGTCTGGGATTATAAAATCTCCACATCCTGTCCTGATCAGATAAATCATCGCAGTGTAAACTGAGCCTCACACCAGTCAGTTCAGATCAATAGGAGAAAAAGAGGTGAAACGTCAGTCTTTGCTACAGTTTGTTTTTACTGTACTACACCATCTAATATTTCAGTTTCTGTCTTGTGTGTTTATTTAAGTAATCACTTTTTCAATCTCAATGCTCTTATCACACAATTTTGCTTAGAACAAATGGGGAGAAAAGGGCTTGAGTCAGTCTTTACTCTGCTTTTTCTTACCTACATCTTCTGATATTTGAGCATCTTTATCTAAGTAATCACTTTTTCACTGTCAGTGCTCTTATCACACCATTTCTGAACAAGCATTCTTTCTACATTCAACTTGTGTTTGTGTCAGTCCTCATATCAGAAGGTGATGTGAGGTTTATAACTGTTGCTACCCATTTGTCCTTGTCTCCCAGCCCCACACTGAATCCTCTTCCCAATAAGACAGAGTTGCTGTTACTCTGTCGAAGGGCCATCCATCAGATTTACACTAGAAGAAACACACACAGTAATGCCATTAGAGCATACAATAGAGAGCAAGCCAGTGACGCACACACAGTTTCTGCTGGAAGCTGATTTCTAATATTTGCTATGGTTTGATCACACTGGATCAGAGAGAGACTGGGCGGCTGTTTGTTTATTGAACTGTGTGTACACATGTGTGTGTGTGTGTGCGTGTGTGTGTGTGTGTTTATGTATGTGTGTGTGTTTGAGCAGCTCTTGGTGCTTTGTTGGCATTTCCTGAACCCTTGGCTTCAGTCCAAACCAACACCCAGAGGCCCCTTACACATTCTCTCTCTCCCTCTCTCTCTCTCTCTCTCTCTCTCTCTCTCGCTCTCTCTCTCCTTGTCTCAAATACACACACACACACACACACACACACACAGACACACACACACACACACACACACACACACACACACACACACACACCCACACATACGTTAAAGTCCTGGCTCCCTGCAGCTATGAGACTGCAGTCTTGGTCTCACTTTTCTCATGGATGCCCTCACTAAGATAGAGATGCTTCTATAAGTCTACTGGGGCCGGGCAACACACACACACACACACACGCACACACGCACGCACACACACACACACACACACACACGCACATGCCTGACAAATGGCGGAGCTCAGTTGTCAATACTGATGACTTTTCTCTATTTTATCCTGAAAGGCCTTCAGGAGGTTGTTCATCTGAATCACATAATTCAGATATGAGACAAACACAAGCACACACACACACACACACACACACACACACACAATCCCAGTCTGGATTTCTGTTGACCCTGCTCGTGGCGCTGCAGGCGAAAAACGAGAGTGGGAGGGAGTGACAGAAGAAGGAAGGAGGGTGAGAGAGAAGGAGGAACGAGAGGAAAGGGGAAAATGGGTCAGCATGTTCATTTTACTTTCCCTTGTTCCACAGGGGCGCAGCAATAGACAGGAGCTCAGCCCAAATCCACCAACAGATGTTAGAGCTCACTGTCTCTTTCAATCACGGCAAAAGCCTCAGCAGCAAGCCACCTCTCCCTCTGTCATTCACCACTTCATCCCTCCACCCCTCTGCCTTTTAGGTGCCCTCTGCATCTCAGGCCCCTGCTCCATATGTCACTCCAGGAAAAAACAATTTGGAGAAACAAGCCCTGACAAATGACTGAGAATAGAGGGATGAAGGTTGTACAGTATATATATATATATATACCCTATAACCTAGATTTCCCACATAACCTTTGTTACATATTTACAGAATAGAATAGACAAGTGCTATATATAAAATATAACACATCACTGTCTAGACAATTTAATTTCTCATGAATGCCTCTCCAACCTCTTCCCCCTGATAGCTTCTGCTGCTTTCCTTTTTGCTCTCTTTTCCATATCTCTCTTTTTCACACACCTACACACACACACACACACACACACACACACACACGCACACACACACACGCACACACACGCACACACTACACAATCCTAACCCCCCAAACCCTGTGAGCTTTCAAACCCCAGGATGTTTATTCAACTTCACACAACAGTCAGATACAAACGCGGCACTCTGACAACACAACCTAGACATCTGTCATAGAGTATATCATATAGAGCAGAAAGAATGTTCTGGGCGTAGTGAGGAAGCCGTTCCTCTGCCTCCAACCACAATATGAGATAGCAAGTGGTTACCAAACAGTGCTGAGCCCAGACATTGTAAAGGGATTTCTCCCCTTCGCTTCCTTAAGCAGTTTGGGATTAAAGGATGAAAGCAATATGCTGTGTGTGTGTGTGTGAGAGAGAGGGAGAGAGAGAAGGAGAGAAAGATATTAGAGTGCGGTGGAATACAAAAAAAAAAGAAAAATTGTACATTCAATCACATGCAATCCAAAATATATTGGGTTTATTGTGGGTGTGCTTATCCTTGTGCGCTTGCATGTGTGTGTGTGGCTGTGTGTGGCTGTGTGGTTGTGTGTGTAATGTGCACAGAGGTTGCAGCACACACCTGCACATTTGAATGCAGCCAAACCCTGAGCCACACAGTCCCTCACTATGACAGTACTTCTGCAGTGTGTGTAGATGTGTGTGTGTGTGTGTGTGTGCTGTGCATGGTACATGGGTGGCAGATAGCAGTCACCATAAATGGGGTTATCAATTTACCCCAGATCCCACACCATCACCCCCACCACACACACACACACACACACTCACACACACGCACACACACACACACACACACACACAGCATCATGTCATCTTTCAGTATCATCTATCCATCTATACAGCTCCGAATGGTATGACATAGCACACCTAGCCCAAGGTTTATACTTGCAGCCCAGAGGCCCCAAAGACACTCTTAGGAAAAGGTTAAATCCACCCTATAACACTTCAACACTGTTAACAAAACAGATACTACTGATGTACCATGCATTTCTGTGTTTGCTGGTGTATTTTTCTTCTATTCCTGTAGATAACTGGCCAAGTGTAGACAATCAGTTTCTCCACCAGCAGTAGCTTCAGTAGACCAGAATGCAATGCAGCCGGAAGACTTTTTGCATTTCGAGTAAAGGGGCGCAACTCTCTCTTTTTCTCCACTGGAAAAACTCTCTTGCTCTTACCTACTATACCACCTACACATACAACCCACAGCTGAATGGAGCAAGTTCACACCCGCTCTCTGGGGGCTGTCGAAAGTGATTCTGGGAAATGCAGGAGAATCACAAACTGAAGTAGAAGTAGTTGAGTTAGGTTGAGGGAAAGCGGGTACGAAAAAAGTAAATTACAACACTTCATCACAAAATAACTCCTGGAATGCACTGAACATCACAGATTGGAAGACAATTGGTTTTTCTACTTAATACTGGATTTAGACCTCCTTCACTTGAGTATCTGAGCAATGTTCGGCTGTTTGAATGAAATGTTTCACTACATTGCAAATATACCCACACACCAAGGTGAGGTATAAGTGTGGTGTTTATTTGAGCCATTCTGAAAGAATGTGGTATATGTTGTTCAATGCAAATGCAAAGGAAGAATCACTGAAAAGATGAAGTTGCCCTCACCAGTGAACCCATAGAAATGATAAGTAGCTGTGAGGAGGGAGAGAAGAATGAACAGCGATGATACCTCATCAGAGACTGTACATAATGACTGAGCTCCTTTCAACTGTGCGGACCAAAAGACACTAAGTTAACTGATATAAACCGTGGTAATTCACTAAGGAGGGCCATAGTGAAGATGAATGCAGGGTCGGGGAGCGGAGAATGAGTGAGTCTCCAGGGAGACTCAGATATCACAGCTCTGTAACTCTTCACCACTGCAGAGAGAGGGAGGTGGCAAAAAAGGAGGGAGGTGGAGAGAGAGAGAGAGAGCGAGAGAGAGAGAGAGAGAGAGAGAGAGAGAGAGAGAGAGAGAGAGGGGAAGAGGTGTATTTGTGATGATGGCCTGGCTGTGCTGGTCAGGGATTGAGGCCAGTGTTGGTTAGCCTTCCTCTGACAGGTCACAGCCTACACACACAGGAACTGCGACACACACGCCACCACAACACCTTGCCTGGGTGTTGGCCTTTAATAGGCGGTGAGTAATCTGTTGCCATGACGCTGCCCACCTCTGCCATCATCATGGCAACGGCTCATTAGGAAGGTGAAGTGTTGGAGTGGCATGAAAACTTTGCATGAATATCTTGTCAGATGAATGCATACGTACATGTGCACGCAAACACTCATACAAGTATGTCTCATGCACACACACACACAGGCACAAGCACATGCACGTGGACACACACTATCAGACAAACGTGCACAAAGCCACTGAGATATTTCCTGTCTATGACCGTGACAGCTCCCTAGATCGGGGAGAGAAGCAGCTGACTGCAGCACTTGACAGATCTCCACACTGACTGGCACTCAGGAGGAACAACTCTCACTGAAGGGAAAGAAAACTTTTCCAACAACTTCCCTATCTGCTTCAGACTGCAGAAAATGGAAAGCAAATAAAAAAAAAAAAAAAAGGCAACACATTTTTTGATTGTACTTTATGGAGGAGACAGATGTAGTGAAATTATGATTCTGCATAATCATTGTGACTCATGAGCAAATCAGCCTAAAAGCCTAACCAGTGAAGCACATTAGGGATAATGCCAAGACTGACTGAAGCCACGCCAGTGCTGGACCCACTTCTGAGACACTGATAACACAACAGCAAACATGCTCTGTGTAAATACACTCAGTAAATCCCCCTCTGAGCACCTTTTCAGGTTTTCCTTGGAAGCAATGGGGCTTCCATGTGAAATCTAAAGTGGAGTTCTAACCATTTTGAAAGGGCTTTATATGAACGCTGTTGGAAAACCCAATAAACCACCATCGTATAAAGATGTAAATCAACAGTCATTTAATAGTCTGATTATTGGTCATAAAGTTGATTGATGCAGCAAAAGCCTTTTTACAGTGGCAGCAGAGAGCGGAGCTGACACAACAGCTCTATCGCTCTTCCTCTGTATTTCTCAATATCCTTTTCTTATGGTTCAGCATACAAAGAGGTGTCAAATCCCTGTAAGTTATCCAACTTTCTCTCCTCCTCTGCTCTGTGCCCATTGAAGGCTTGAGCCCAGAATAGCATCCATTCATGTCTCCCAGTTTTCTTCATTAAAGCAAAACAAAACCTGCTCCCTTCTTTCAATGCTGCACCATAGCGAAGGATAGAGAGAGAGGGAGAGAGGGAGAGAGAGAGATAGATAGAGAGAGAGAGAGAGAGAGGAAGAGAGAGAAAGAGAGAGGGAGAGGGGGGAATACTTTCTCTTGGGACTCGGATGAAAGGAGAAACACAAAGAGTTTGTGTTGTGCATCACTCCGGTCTGTCTCTCACACGCATGCCAGAAGAAACGTATGTTAAGGCGCGCACAACACTCACAGAAAGAGAGAGAGAGAGAACTCCCCGTCATTGCATGGCAGGCCTTTATCTCCTTTATTTCCTCGAGTTAGAGGACACACAACCCTTCCCCACCAGGCCTAAGAGAGGCAGTCTCCATAGAAAAAAAGACAGGTTGGAAACATGCAGCAAACTGTCAGCAATCAGCCACACTAGCCAATCAAAAGCCTTAGTGGAGGGGGGTGTGCACACGCGGGAGGAAATTCAACCCTGATGTGTAATTTGCATCACTGCGAAGCATGATTTATATCATCAAAAACTATAAGTGATTAGATGAGGGCCTGGTGGAGAAGAGGAGGGGAGGGGGAGGAAGAGGAGGGAGGGAGGGAGGGAAGGAAGGAAGAGGTAGAGAGGAGGCCATATCTCAGTCCTAGAAAAAAGCCATCAGCACTTAAATCAATACTCAGGCAAGGACATGTGGAGACCACAGACAGAGCTGCTTGAGCTGGAGAGAATCCTTCACTAATAATATCCACACACAGGGTGCTGAGGCGGGTCCCTACCTGGTACATGTAGGTGTTAAAGTGGGTCCCATTCTGAAGGTGGATCTTCACTGTTGGGTTCATGGTGAAGACTAACCATATCAGATCCCCAAAACAGACCAGCTACCCCCATAAACAGAGAGACACAAGGAGGTGCAGACGAAGAGAGATAGAGCGAGAGGAGGGGAGGGTAAGGAACAGAGAGGAAGAGTGGAAAGAAGGCTGGTGCCTCTGAGTCCTGGTCGACACTGAGTCTAGCTGGGCTAGATGAGATTCCTGTGCTGCTCCCCCCTGCCCCTCCGCTGGGACAATAGCACTCCACTAGTCAGCCTGCTCTAACTACAGCCCACAGCCCCGTACAGCATGGGCGAGAGACAGCAGGGAAGAGGAGTAGGGAGAGAGAGAGAGAGAGAGAGAGAGGGGGAGAGGGAGAGAGAAAAGGGGGGCAGAGAGAAAGATAAACAGGGACAGACAGAGAACAGTGGGAAGGCAGGGTTGAAGTAAACATCGGTGATTTTGATCGATCGGAGAGAGACAAGAGAAGGAGACAGAGAAAGGATGAGGATGAGGAGGAGGAGGAGGATGAGGAGGAGGGGGAGAAGGAGGAGGAGACAGAGTGGCTTGTAGTGGTCAGCTGACTGAGAGAGGAAGAGGCAGGGTTTAGAATAGGACTGCTGGGGGGCTCTAGCCACCTGTTCTCTCTTGCTCACGCTCTTACACACACACACACACACACACACACACACACACACAGACATCAAAGTTCAGATACTCAGAGAGAGTTTTTAAGTCAAATTTGGAACTAATGCCAAGAATTAGCATGAAATTAAATGCTCTATTTCCTCCTAATAAAACCTCCAGCCACTGCTTACTCAACACAAATTCAATGGACCGATTTTTTTTCCAGCATGACATTGTGAGTACTGATTTCCTTCTATTTCTAAATGGCAGGCTATTCTGTCCTTCCTTAACACAGGAGATTTCACAGGGCATGCACTGGGACTGGACTACAATTATGAATATGAAGTGCAAGAGGAGTAGGTATTTCATCACTGTCATCGTCATCATCATCATCATCATCATTACCACCACTATTACTGAAACCAGATGCAAGTGGTTAGTCTTACTGTAGTGTGAGTGTCGTCTTATAACTATGGATGTGATTTTGCTCACGACACACTTTACAGATTTACATATTCATAACCCCTGAACAGTGTTGCTGTCTGTCAATCAAAAGCCTCCTCGCAATTGCCATTTTTTTACTGAAAAACTAGCCTTGAGGTTAGTTATGAAAACTTTTTGTTTTTGTGCTATTTGTTATATCCACCATTTATTTTCATGTGCTTTTCATCCTCTTCTCTGGACTTGTGCTTACAGTTAAAGTTCTGCACCTAATGACAGCTGACATGAGGATTGAATGTGCCATGTGGCTTTTATGAAGCTCTTGATCAGGCATAATGAATGTTTTATAAGCCACAATTTATGTATTCATCTGCTCTGTTCAAGCGTTACCAAAATTTTAATGAAGTAAATGTAATAACTTTGTTTGATGTTGATTTTCGTTAACATTTTGAGCAAAATCTCAGAGCACACCAGAGTTCACTCCATAGGAAAAAGATGTGCCTCTGCTACAATGATTTAGCATAAGGTGTAAGTAGCAGTATATTATAGTATAGTGGAGACTGTGATGAGTGGTTATGAGTTGTGGTTAGTTAGTGACAACTGATTCTGCTTTCCTCCTCTTTCTCCCATCAATCAGTTCTTGTCCCTGTATTCTACTACTTTGCTTCATCACTCATCAATCAATAAAATGCTTAATCTAAACAGTTGAAAACTTATTAAACTGCTCATTCAACATCATAAGCTTTGGAAGTGTTAGCGTATGGGGGAGGCAGGAGAAGAGAGAGAGAAAGAGAGAGAGAGCGAGAGAGAGAGAGAGAGAAAGAGAGAGAGAGAGAGAGAGAGAGAGAGAGAGAGAGGTGCCTGTCTTTCGGTCTACCTGCTTAAACCTGGTTGTCAAGGAAACAGGGGGTTACCAGGGAGGGAGAGAGACACAGAGAGACACAGAGAGAGAGAGAGAGAGAGAGAGAGAGAGGGGAGAAGAGTGCATCAGTCAAACAGACAGCTCTCCACACATCTAAACATCGCCATGATTGTGATGACTACTGCCATTAACTGACAACAGCTCACTGCAGCCCGCCAACCACAGGCCTCGCCTCGCCGTTACCATCCGCTGAGTCGCCCGACCTGCCGCTGCCGCCGCTGCCGTCTGTGTTAGTGGTGAGACAGAGACCCCTACTGACGGCTCGAGGTACTCACACAACACAGCAGCACACCATATCATCTATTCATTTCATGCTCCCACAGAAAAACAGACAAGACACCAGCAACGGAGTATCCAATGGCTGCCAAAGTGGAAAGAAGCTGTGTTTGAATGATTACACATGCAGTGACTTTAGGTCTGTGATTAGGACGAAGAGGAGGAGGAGGAGGAGGAGGAGAAAGAAAATGTGATTGGCGATGGAAGCTGTTCATGTATTGCTATAGTTTCTTTTCCTTGACATCAGTGTGGGGATTTACAGTCAGAGACAGAGAGACACAGGCACATTCAAACACGCACTCAACACACACACACACACACACACACACATAAACACACCACAGGCCACGCACGCACATCAGCAGCACTGACAAAAAGGCAAGAAACTTGATACATTTGAGGCAGCGTTTTCCGCAGCCCGGA